>NC_056729.1:273622700-273847700 GCF_019279795.1 Protopterus annectens | reverse complement strand
CAGTAAATACTGGTGCAGCTCAGTTCTTACAGTACAATAGGTTGTTATATTGTGGTGATGACTGTCCTGTGGAATTAGGGTACATAAAAGTTTCATAAACTTTTGCAGCAAAACCATATTTGAATTTTATAAAATACTACCACTCTTAACACATGAAAGACAGTCTGGTTGTACTATGCCAAAATAATCTGAGGCTATACCATTAGGGGTGGCTTCCTGCCATCCCTTAAGCCCTTTATATACCCAATAGAATAAGGCATTTTGTGCACTGCTTGTGCACTCACACTTGTTATCACACAGCCTTATGTAGTTCTGTCTCTGAGAGACAATAAAAAGCCAGAGAGTCCTTTTGTCCAGCTATGCATTGAACTGTGGCTATGGAAGTCTGTACTGAGCTGGACAATAGTCTTTATACAGCAGTACCCTAGCTCTTATTGTTTCATTGTTAACCACAAGGCACTTAGTAGTCATTTTAAGTACTGTGTGATCCTATACATGCCTAAAACTGCACTTTCTCTTTATTGAGGGGCTGGTGAGCAGGCATCTTTATGCAAGAATACACACATTTATGTTTTCCCTTAATTTCCACCAGTAATGTACTCAAACCTATACACCTGCAGTTGTCATAATTTGCTATGTGATTATAGTCTAAATGCTTCACTTTAGTATTTAAATTGTCTCCTGAGTGATACTTAAATTCATAGTGAAACTCTGGGCCTTTGTCTTTGTCTGAAGGATTTCAAGCATATATAAGGTATAGCACTGCTGGTGATTCCCTGCTAGGGGTTCCCACCAACCACCCTGCTATTTGTTGGTCATGGTTTTAAACGTGGTGATTTTGAGCTTCTAACCCCTAATGTAAATTAAGCTTAATAAGCTCCTCCCTTTATACAATGCTGCTGCTATCTTAAAATTTTTATTTGAATTATTTATTTGACTTTCCTTGTGCTTATATAGAAAAAGTGCATTTTGCCTCTTATGGTCTGTTGCAATGATTTACTTCATCTGAATTCATTATCTAGCTAGCTGTTGGATAAAGCAGTATATTTTTACACTCTAGCAAGCATTTATTTTCTCATCAAGGTCAGTGGATTTTCCTTCTAGAGTACTGGGAGGTACTGGTCTGTTTACTTTGAGGAAACACTTGAGATTTCTGCATGCAGTTTTATTGGCTGGAGAGTTTATTAATCAGCTTATCTTGTTTTAGTGCCTTTATAAACTCTATATAGTTGAGTGGCTCTTAACTCGTTTATACAAACTGAAGTACTTTTACAGAATAATCACACTTTTGTGAGCTGTTGTATCCACACCTTAAAGTTTATTTGTTGTAGCACTTCACTCAGGACACTCTCTTACTCTGCTTTAACATTAGGAGGATGGGGATTATTCATCTACTGGCTGTAGGTGTTTACCTGGTCTTTCTGAGCTGGGAAACCCACCAAAGGGCTCTATTTTTTTTTTTCATTGCACTTCTCTTATATACTGTGACTGTACTTCAGCAGTTTAAAAAAACTGTACTGCTTCCCTCTGCTTTGCACTGTATTTTACTACTGCATTTGCTGCACTTTGTATTTCACAGCAACTACTACTTTTATTTTAAAAAAAGATTGGTTTCTGCTGTTTTGTCCTGTTGCTATTATTAATTCAAGAGAAACTGTGCTGCTGCTTACACTGTTGCTAAAAAAATTATCATGCTTTTTTCTGTTGTTCCACTGCACTTCTGTTGGCCATAGTATAGATTGGATCCAGACCGGCTGAATTCAGTTCTGTTTGTAGACTGAGCACTAAAAATCATAACATCTTTTTTTGGACAAGCCCTTTGTATCCTCATGACAGGCATGTAGTGGGACTATCTAATTGAAGGTTCAGGGCTCTGTGCAATGTCATTGGTGCAGGGCTCAGTTTGAGATTCTTCATTGGTTTCTTTGTATTAGCTGCTTTACACTTGCTTGCATCTTTTTCTCCTTATCTGCTGAGATACCACATTACATTATGGACTGTCAGTTTCCCTCTGTTTGTTCTGCCAGCCTGGTGGACATGTTTTTTTTTTAGGCAGTGTAGCAACTGCCTGGTGTACACTGACAAACCCCTAACTCCTAAATCACTCAAGTACAAACTGCGAGAGATGCTCCTACACTAAGAATCTGGAATCACTGCTCTTTCACACCCAGAACAGCAACATTAAACAGGTTATCAGCTCACATACCACAACTCCTATTCATAATATGCACCCAACACATAAACCTTCATATGTAGGGGTACTCTCCAGAAACCTACTTAAACACCACAGACCTCCAAAACACAAACATGCCACACCTAACACAGCACTCAAAGCACCCAGTACACATAAAAAAACAGCACCTGTGTCTCACCAAATAAGCCCTTAAGGCAATACACAACTATTCCAAATGTTTTAGTTTTAGGTGACTCTATAGTGAGACATAAGGACATCCCACTCACAAGGTTGAACAAGGAGAAGGTTACGGTCAGCTGCCTGTCAAGGATTCACCAGATCACACATGCACTAAAGTCTCTTAAGAACAAGTGCTGCTATGACTCATAATTCATGTTGGTGTGAATGACTTGAGATGTACCTGTCTGGACTATATGAAGAGAGATATGATTGACCTCTCTGAATATGTGTCCTAGGCAGGAGTGTCCTTAGCTCTGAGCAGCATTTTACCCTCACCTAGGATAATACCACAATATAAACTGAAAGTGATTGACTTCAATAATTGTCTTAGTTTCTGGTATCATTCTAAGGGTATCCAGTTCCTGTCAGCCTGGGACGGCATGGTGGATAGATCATGCTGCTTTGCCCAAGATGACCTTCAGCTGATACCTCTATGCTTCTGGTTGCTGGGTAAGGCACCTGTCTTCCCCGCAATGCCTTTTTTAGGCAAGGTCACAACAACAGAATTCCTGATGTGAAAATATCAAACACAAAGAAACTAAGCGTCATGCTGCTAAATGCTCTGAGTTTAAATCAGAAACTGCACTCTTTGGAAGCAATTCTCTCTCGCTTTGTTAAATCAAATGCCCTGGAAAGAATACTGCACCATCCCACAAGGGGTTATAATATTCTAGACCTGGTCCTCATCAATATGAGTGACTGATGCATTGCCTGAAGAGTAAAGCCTGCACTGGTTAAATCTGACCATAAATCAGTCATTTCTGAAATAGCGATAGCATCAGGACTCCCCAAAGAAGATATCAGGCTAAAAAACTTCACCAGAGCTAACTATACCCTCCTAAGGGAAGGCATAATCGACTTCAAATCTCCAGTTTCCACAGATTTTACCCCCCTATCCTCCCCAAGCATACTACAAACCATGACGTCATCATCTCCTCCTCCCCCCTGCACCTCCAAAGAGCAAGTCATCAATGATCTCTCCAAGGCTACAGCCTCCATGGGACCAAATGGCATTCCTGGCTGCATTCTTAATGTTCTAAAACAAGAGCTAGCTTCTCCATTAGGAATTCTAATCAACCACAACCTGAGTACTGGCTTAGTCCCCACTGAATGGAAAACATTACTGTTATCCCCCTCCAAAAGGGTGGCTCAGCAACAGACCCAGATAACTATAGTAATACATAGTAATAGTAATATAAAGTAATATAAATAATATGTAGTAATATGTAGTAATATAAGTACATATAAGTTTAACTAGCCTCATCTGTAAGGCAATGGAATGCATCATCATGGACCTCATAAATAAGGATATAGGTTTCCTCCAAACCCAGGCTCCATCACAGTTCTGTTTTGTCCAGGGCAGATCATGCCTGCTAAACCTGGTGGACTTTTTCAAGAACATAACCAGAGCCATAGACAAGGGCAAAGCCATGTACACAGCCTATCTTGACTTGGCCAAGGCCTTCGACACTATCCCACATTCGGGCTTCATTGACAAACTAACCCAGTTGAATATCAACCCCTATGTTGTCAGGTGGGTTGCAGACTGGCTCATAGATCGACAACATTCAGGCAAAGTGAGAGACTTTACTTCTACCAGCAGACCTGTCAACAGTGGATTCCCACAAGGGTCAGTGCTGGGCCTCCTATTATTTGACATATACTTCTCAGAACTCCAGGCCAAAACAGAGGGGCTGTGACTAACCAAGTTTGTGGATGACTGCAAATTAGGTGCCATCACTGAATCCCCTAGCAATGTCAGTGTACTTTAAAAGGGGTTTGCACATACCAATGATCAGTTCCAAAGCCATGGTCTTAAACTATATGCTAAAATATGCATCATGATTCCCTTTGGTAAAAACAATATCCCTGCTGATTATAAAATAAGCAATAATACCCTAATTATCAATTCAGTAGTGAGAGACCTAGGAACACAAGTTGACTGTGACCTCAACTTTCACCACCATGTGTCTACTGTGGTGGGGAAGGCATTCTGCATTGTTCACCTGATTAGCAAAGGCATCGCCGAAAGTGCAAAAGTGATTATAACTCTATTGTACTATTCCCTCATCAGGCCTATCATTGAATATAATGCTCCCTTTGGTATGTACTGTACCAGACACCTCCAGCAATTTGAGAGACCTCAGAGATTTCCAACTAAAAAAATTCAGGGTCTCCAGCACATGTCTTTTATGGATAGTCTGAAGTCACTGTCACTGTACTCAGTAGCATATAGACTACTCAGAGACGACTTATGTCTGGTTTACAGGGCTATCTCTGACCCAAATCTAATGGAAATGCTGCACATCCATAAGTCAAATGGGACTAGAGTCACCCGTTCCAGGGACCTCAGTCTAGCCAGCAACATAAACAGGACCTACTGGTGAGACAGATACATCTCTCAGAGGTTGCCACTCTTCTGGAATAGGCTTCCAATCCATATCAAGCAGAGCATCTCCATGACCCTGTTAAAGCACAACCTTAATGACTGGATGGGAAACCATAAATTTTTGCCAAAGATTGCCCCGGCCTCTCAACTGGGCATGGATAGTCCTTACTGGAAAAACCTTGGACATAGATGATATCTCTCATCTAGTATTATATTGGGATTTAACAGCCAGACTTGTAAAGACGCTCAGGTCAATAGTCTAGTAACATCCTTTGAACCTATGAACCTATCATTAAACACATACCTATCGGTGTATGTGGATATTCACTGTTACAGCTCTGTGTGTAACATCCCTGTGTTTAACCTGTAGCTGTAGACACAGCAACATCAGAACATTTGTGATAACAAGCAAAAGCATACATTTCCTTCCTCTGACCTATACCTGCTACTACAAGCACAAATAGCATGTTGACACAATCATGCACAACATATCTTTTCATTCTGTAACTATTCACTGATGCATACATAGTGATCAGGTTATGTGTAAATCCCTATGTCACCCGGTGGATAGCCAGCTGGCTGACCATGGTGATCATGTCATGTATCCTCCTGCACACACTGCTAATGTCCCTGTTAATACCACTGACAGTGTGCATGGCCCAGTATATTGCCTGGAATCCCATTGTGGTGACATGCAGTGTTCTCTGATCCTGATGGGGCCTTGATTCCAGTATGGATGCAGTCTGATACACTTACTACAATCACCAGATGTGGAAATCACATCAGTTCTTGAATGATGGTATAACATTTACAGAGATACTACAGAATATTATGAATGTGCCCATATGAGGCAGCAGGTCTGCTTCATAACACTGAAATTTCATAATGTTGAATTTCATAACATTGAGACCATAACATCGAAAATTCAAAACAGTGAAAACCTAAAACATTGAAAACTCAGAAGATTGAAAGTGTGCTTCATACCATTGAAAACTACATTACACATGTAAAGAAGATCCCCTCCACCTACAACACCTAATTAACAAAATCACTTACTACTACGTTTCTATGGGAGGGCAAGCCCCCCTGCACCCCCCATGTGGGGGGGGGGTCTCTGCCCCCACACTCCCCGTAAATTAAATATACCAACTCCAAGATCACACTACAGTGGAAAAAAAGTAAATGTCCTAACCTCAGTGTATGGTGATTGGGATACAGTGAGGTTAGGATAACTTTTTTCCACTGTAGTGCGATCTTGGAGATGGTATATTTAATTTATGGGGGGGTGGGCAGAGCCCCCCACATGGGGGGTGCAGGGGGGCTTGCACCTCTGCAGAAACGTAGTAGAAAGTGTATTTGTTAGTTAGGTGTTGTTATAGGTGGAGAGGATGTTATTTACATGTACATTATACTTTTCAATGTTATGAAGCACACTTTCAACGTTCTGAGTTTTCAGTGTTTTGGGATTTAGATGTTTTGGTCTCAATGTTATGAAATTCAATGTTATGAAATTTCACTGTTATGAAGTAGACCCGTTGCAGCATATGGGTCCATACCACTCAAATGTCCAGGTTTTCACAGAATGTCCAGATGTTTGCCTCATATTTTTGGTCTGTTCCTCATAAAATTTGTGCTTTTCTGGCAAAACACTGGGGGGTTGAACTCACTAAATAATGACAGACATTTGAGTTTCAGACTTCATATCCTTCAGAATATCCACGTTAACACAAAACCTGCTATTCTAGCAACTTTATAAGTTTATAAGAGCAACACTTAAAATATATCCCTATTTTTGAGCCTTTGTCCCCCATTATTTTTGGCTTTGTCCATATTTCTTGTGCTAAGAGGTTGAGAGGCATGTATGGATCACCACAGCATCCTCCATCCCAGTCGCTGATGCCTGAGGGTACCTAGAGTATCATCAGCAGGCCTTTAAAAGGTTCATATAGCGAGCATGTCAATTATATTGGTACCTTGGTATCAAGCATGCTGAGTCAAGTACACTTTCTAGTGATGTTTTGGTAAACATGCCAGATGTCACAAATGTGATGTAGGGTGGGTCTGTCATCCCTACAGTGGCCCAGGATCTCTTGGTCTGTTACCATCATCTGTGTTGCTGCCCAGTGGTGCATATAAGACCAGCACCTACTTCATTAAAGCCATTCTGAGTGCCCAGTTCTGACTGTGTTTTGCAAAGAAAAAAAAAAGTGTACACATTACCAAGATTGTGCAATATAAACTGTGTAGTTAGACAATGTATTAACTGGGTGCATTACTGCGAAATTCCAGTTTGCACTGCTTGACTCCATTCACATTTTGCTCACTCTGCCTCATTGTACCGATTGATATTAATACTTAGCTGGATTGTGTGGACAAAGCCACTTGTTTATGAGGTAAAAAGTATTTCTGTGGTATTTACATTATAGAAAAGCCCTTACACAATATATAACGTACGAGTCCAGGAAACTGTCTTTATATCCTGCTTTCTTTCACAACTTTCATAACTTTTCTGCTACCCTTCTTCCTACCACCTTCTCCCATCTCTACCTATTTGTTTCAGTGCATATAACAAATATTTGTATTTCCCCCTGCATCTATCTTCTTGTTTTTGGTGTTCTTCTTTGTCTCAGTTTGTCTGTTCCTTCTTGCCACTTATTTCCCTTCACTGAGACAGTGTCTACCAGTTCCTGAAACCCACAGTAGAATGTGATAATAATAATAGTAATAGTTCCTGCACAGCAAATGGTGTTGCCTTTGTTTCCCAGTAGTATAAACATTAATTCCTCCAGACTGGATTTCTTACACACTATTAATAGATTCATTTTATGACTACTCCCTGTCAGTTAGATATGGCTTGTCAATATGACAAAATGTCAGACAAATCCACCAGCTACTAGCTTGCTTAGATTTGCACGTGTACGCATGTGCGTGTGTGTGTGTGTGTGTGTGTGTGTGTGTGTGTGTGTGTGTGTGTGTGTGTGTGTATATATATATATATATATATATATATATATATATATATATATATATATGTGTGTGTGTGTGTGTGTGTGTGTGTGTGTGTGTGTGTGTGTGTGTGTGTGTGTGTGTGAATTCTCAGTAGCATTCTATTTGCATCTCACAGTTGCTGTCAGCTAAGAATCTTGCAAACAGCATCCTGTACAAGAAGGAAATAACCTTCTCACACTGCAGGACTCAGAATGTTTAGTGCTTATTTTGCATAAACACTAACTTATAGCAAATTCATAAAGCATGAAGAAGTTGTCACTGATGGAAATTCTGCCCATTTAAAGCTAAGGCAGGTCTTCTCTGACTATGGCTCCATGAAAATTAGTAACAAAGTGTAGTAGCTGATTTCTGTCCCATAGAGTAGTGTTTTGAAAGAGTGCTTCTCCCATATTCCCTAGCCATCAACCCTGCTGATCCAGATTTATTTCTTAAGGTTATTTGCTTTTAGTCCCTTATATAATCTGTCCAGCATTACACTGCAAGAATTGTAGGAAATTAGCCTGAATAAATATTTTGCCACACCTCTCCCATCAGCATCAGTGTATAAATTGAATAGTTGCTAATTTCACAGAAATTAATACGCACCTATCTGTTTGCTGTAATTGAGTGAGGTTTGCAAATATTTATCTATTTTTTCGCTTTTGTTAAAGGTTTGTTTGCCTTTGACTACCTTATCCAGATGTTTTAAATCACAGTATTCTTTTCCAATTCTCGCCAAATAAAGCCATGATTTTGATGATCCCAACTAATCTCATATCACTGTCATAAAATGTTGCCATATTTCCTGGTCCACCACTCCACAATAAGAGAACAAGAGCCAGGACTTAGCTCCATCCCCTTCACAGATATGACATGCTATCCTTCCTCATTCATGGTAATAAAAAGAGAAAAACCCAACTCAGACCGCTAATGAGATATAGCTCAGCACTATGACATCAAAGAAGTATGCAAACAGGAAATAGCAGTTGTTGATGTTTGCTGGAACATTGTGATGCTGTAGCCATATCACTTAAGGCTGCACATGAAACAGTGTACCAAATTTGTTGTTTATATTTCAGCTTAAAGCATTAATAAAATAATAAATGAAAATGTCATTGTTAAAAATATTGCCCATTCACAGTTATAGAAAACTGTTGTTCTGATATATAAATCCACAGAATATATTTTCCTTTGTAAGTTCATAGGTTCATAGGCATGTACTAGACTAATAACTTGGGGGGCTGGATGATGAACCATTTACAGGATGCTTTTGTCCATTAGAGACATGGGTACAAAACCAAGGATACATTTCTTATTCCCCATCCAACTGCCCAAGTTGCATTTCAATTGGGTTAGGGAGGAACTCTGCTTCACATGGATGGGGACCCTGTTCCAGAGAAGGAATAGTCTCTGGGATACATACCTCTCTTTCCAGTAGGTCCTGTTTATATCACAAGCAATGTTAAGTCTATAGAATGGATACTTCTGGTGCTGTTTGTTTTACAGATATGCAGGAGGTCAGTCAGAGTGGGGTCTGACAATGCCTTGTATGCCAGGTATAGCTCTCCTCTCAACAGCCTGTAGGAAACAGAATACCCAGATAGGGCTTTGAGGCAGTCTGCATAGAACATTTTACTTATGCCCTGTATTCTATTGGTGAGCAACATCTGTGGACATTCCAGTTGTTGGATGTGCCTGGTTAGGTACATACTTAAGGTGGCATTGTACATAATGATATGTCTGCTGAATTCTGAATGTACTGAAGCAATGACCTCCTTAAACCTAGATGCCATACCTTTATGGTACAGCACAAAATGATTTCCTCACTACCACTGACACATGATGGTGAAAGACCAGATTACTGCCTAAGTGTGTCCCCAAGTCCCTGACTACTGGGTCAACTCTTAGGGGTGTGTTATTAATATATTTACCAGGTGTGCTGACTTCCCTCTTAAGGGGTGTGTTAGTAATATGATATTTACCAGGGGTGCTGACTTCCCAAAGGATACTATTATGCATTTCTTGGTATTTAGTTTTAGTCCATGGTTCTGACACCAGTTATTTGTCTGTGTCAAACTTTCTTGGAAAACATTATTCTTAGTGGGAAATTCTATGACTGCTCCTACTTTGCAAATATTCTGCAGATTTGGTCATCCTGAAGCCCTTGACATTGGCCTTGACTTCAGAAAAATAAAAGCCAAAAAGGAGCAGTACCAGAACTGATCTCTGAGGGACTCTGCTAGTGACTGGCCTTTTTGTAGAGATGGACTCCTTAATTCTAACTTCCTAGTTCCGGTCTGTGAGCCAGATGGCTATCCATTGGGTGACATAAGACATATGGGTTTAGACCTAAACTGTTGAGTTTGTCAACACTGCCCAAGGGGTATTGTGTCCAATGCCTTGCCCAAGACAAGGTGGGCTGAACAGTTTTTCTCTTGTTCATTGCTTTGGAGACCTTCTCAAAGATGTCCACAAGGCTGAGTAGGCATGACCTGCCCTTGACAAAACAAACTGGGTTGGGTTAAGTGTCTTGAGGTTCCCTATGTCAATATTGATTATTTCCATATTATTTCTTCCATGGCTTGGCATATGGGACTAGTGAGACTTATAGGTTTGTAGTTTCCAGGGTCTATAGATGGCCCACCTTTGTGCAGAGTGATGATGGTTACAATTCTTCATTCACTAGGCACAAAGCCTATTTGGAGGCTGTGGTTAACTCATTCCCTCCAATGGAGCTCTGGAAATTTGCATTGTAACTTCTAATGGGCGGAGCCTAACATTTTTGACAGAATCAAATTATGTCCTCACATTTCAAACAAATGTTCTTATCTGTGGAACCATAGGGCTTACCGAAGAAGTATAAATGAGAAACTCTTCAGTACATAGTATTTTGTATAGTGGTAGTATTCTTTAGATTCTAGAATTTGAATTGTATTTTATGTCACAGTAAACACAGTAACAATTAAGTTTGCAGTATTTTGTAACCAACTTACAGTATCTCAGGAACCACTCATATTGCACACATACTGTCAGCAGCAATTTGTTCATCCTGCTAAGAGCTTTCATATGAGGCTATGCAGTTCTGTCTATTCTACTTGGTTTTTGAAATATTTAGAAATACATGACATGTGTGACAATATAAATAAATATCATATGAACAACAATATCTCTTTTAACTGCCCCAGACACAGGTCAAATATCAATATAGTTGTGTTTGCCATTATGTAAGTTTTAAGATAAAATCATTTAATACTTTGCGTGTAGCATGGTTTTGGAATTTTTAATGCAAATATGAGCAAGCAACATTTGATGCCTAGAGGTGTCAGTAGGATGTAACATCAAAAACACCTGGAGGTGTCACTCAGCTATAATGAGGTGATTCTAGAGTCCCTAATAGGTCATGTTTCATGCTATTTAGAAGGCATCCTAAGATACTGTCAGGACCCATCAATGCAGTGTTCCAGTGATAGTATGGGGGGGGGCTACATTTGACGGTATTTCCTCAGGGAAGGCCAGGCGGGGAAGAGAGAGAGGTAAGATTAGAGATGAATTTGTCTGCCAGTTGGTTTGCTATATCTTCAGGTTATATATAGATGGTTTCTTAACAATGAGCTCTGCACACAATTATGCATTGTCTTTGAGGTTGTAGACATAGCTAAAGAATGTATTTAAAGAGATGAAAGGTGTATAGGCAAAACAATGGTAATAATTGAATAAAAGTCTGTTTATTAAGAACTGAGAACAAAACATAAGCTCTTTCACAGTGTATTCCACTGCTTCTTTAGACGTATAACATAGGTATCCAAAGCTGCCCTTTAAATACATTAACTTAATTAATATCTAATTAAGGAACTCATTCTTAAAGGCATATACAAGGAAGCGCTCTGTCACTAAAAATAAGTATTATCTAAACATATAGAAGCACATGTAAAACACTTATATGGGTAAATACAAAACCTAGTAAAAAATAGCTAAAGAATGCCTTGTGGTTATCCTTGGCCTGGGAGGCCAAATTTACCTAAATCTTGGCTTTGGTAGACTTTGTTTTCTGAGTTACTTGTTTAGTTTGACAGCACTTTTACGATGCTGGGTGCTACATCTCCTAATTTGGCCATTATTTTTTTCACTCCTTTATACGGAATCTTGATGTTATGATGCTACCAGGGTGACTTGTTTTGTTTAATTACTTCTGTACTTATTCCTGGTGGGTACAGCTGCTTCTATGCAGCTATTAAAATGCTTGTATAGGGTTTCTTTGAACAGCTCTGCATATGTAGCAGTGTTCTCAGGGTTTCGGGACTCTCTGAAAAAAAAATATTTTTAACACTTCATAAAGATTCTGGATACTTTTCAGTTTGTAGAGTTGCTTCACTGAAAAACTAGTAAACAGAACGCAATTTAAATCGGGGGGCTTGAAATAGTAGGAAGTTAGCCACAGAGTATTTCCTGAGTATTCCAGTGTTAGCTGGGATTCCAGATTTTATTTTTAATTCAGAGGAGACCGTTTTGTCATCTGATCTCACCAAAGAGGACATTACACTAGGGGGTTTGCAGCCCTCTCCCATATTAGTAAGATCCAGATCCAATACGGATGTACCCCTGGTTGGTGTAGTGACAATCAGGTCCAGGGAGTTTGTGTTTACAAAATCCAGGAATCTCTTTGCGAGTTTGTGTTTACAAAATCCAGGGATCTCTTTGCCTGCACATGTGGTGTCGTACGATTCCCAGTTAATAGTGGGGTAATTAAAGTCACCCATGAATAAGGCATTGGATTGAATGGTGAGTGTTTCCAGTAAGCTTAAATATGTGTTATGGGTTTCCTGGGTCATACAGGGGTACCTACAAATTGAAAGATTTTGCCTATGGCGATTTGAACTTGGAGAACCTCAAGTGCATTGTCCTTTAAATTATCTGTGTAATCTTGAATGCTTCACAAAATGATTTAAATAGTTTATGGGATGTGTTAGCTGCAAAGGTTCTTTTATTGATCTCTCTGAAAAAAAAAATATTTTTAACACTTCATAAAGATTCTGGATACTTTTCAGTTTGTAGAGTTGCTTCATTGAAAACTAGTAAACAGAACTCAATTTAAATCTTATTTCTTCTGTTTCCTAGTATTAAAGTAGAAAGTCATTCCTAAACAGAACATAAAGAGAGCATTCAGTCTTCCTGAATACAGAGATTAATGCTCTTCTGCACAGATGAACTGAGACAGACAAATATATTGCAAACTGATTTAATCACTTAGTTTGGGTGAGAGAAAAAATCTTCCTCAGTGTTAAATTGATTGTGTTGACTTAGTTTCTATAGAACATTCAAGTTCAATTTTCTTCCACTGACCACCTCACAAAAGACAAAATGTAAATGGCTTTCTTTTATAGAATCTGGTGTGCATGGCATGTCTTCTTAAGCAAAACTGCTTCTTAGACTTGGCAATCAAACAGGCTTTATTTGCTAGCCAATACGGTTACTTCCTTCAACCTCTTAAAAACTGATTTTATGTTGTGATTTTCAAACTAGAAAATAACAGTCTAGGAAATACTACTTTATAATGTTATTTTCATGAGATATCAGCTGCACTCTGTAAGGGTTTTGATTCCATACTGAGAAAACTGTTTGCAAGCTGTTCTCATGCTAGTTTTACAACTGTTCCTCTGAAAGGCTTATATGATCGCATGGGGAGTAATGATTATTAGATGCCGTTTATGAACAATAACTTGTAATGTAAATTCAATGCCATTTAAAACAGGACTCATGCTGTCATGTATAACAAGGGCTATGTTTTGCTAGACTGCAGTATCCATGCTGCTATCTCCTTTTTTTATAGGGTTTTAGAAAAAGCTGACACAATGCTAATGTTAACTTAATAGACACTGACAGAAAGGACAAACAGCATGACTACATTGTGCTAGTTTATATGCACCACATTTAAATATTATAATTTAATTTTCTTTTGTTGCTTATCTTTTCTGAAGTTCATTTACGAATGCAGCTATTTTTTCTTTATTTTAGTTGTCTGCAGTTATTTGTAGGGTATGGATTATCCCTTTTAAGCTCCACAGGCCTGTGTATATAGAAATCAAGATAATCTGTGAGAACAGTGGCATACCACTTTAATTGTCCCACATGTGGCATAAAAGTTATGACACTGCAATCACGTCAGTACTTTTGGGATTCCACTGCACATGGAGCACAATGTTATTTTATTTTTTTGTTGTAAAATTTTGATTCAGTTTTGAAAATATAATCCTTTCCTTTCATCTGAGTGATATTGACAAAAAGAGGAACTGTGGGCTGTAAATGAACAAAATAGACAAAAAGACTACATGTATACTCCAAATGGCAGCTTAAAACTGGTTTCTGTGAGTTCTAGTCTCCAGATGTGTCTAACTGTACTATAAACATGTATGTAATCTTGCCTGGTATTTTTTTTCTTGCTTTGTTTTAGAATTCAGAGTTAATTATTTCTAAACTGCCATAGAGCTGTAAAACAGAGTAAGTATACTTGACTTGAAAGACAGGAGATGACAATAGAGTAATCATAAAGTAACAATAATAATACCCATTTGTTAACAAGATATATCCACTGGACATGCAATCCCTTTTCAGAGGCAACTCAGCAGCAATGTCTGGTTAAGTGACTTGCTCAAGGTCACACAGCAGGCAAATGAGAGCTAAGGGAATCAAACCCTAAAACACAGGGACTAGAGCTCACAGCCTTAGCTCTCTGCACCAACTGCCAGACATCAATTGATTTTTATTGCAGATATGGTTTTACCATTAGCAACCAGAGTTGCATAACTATCTCAGTGACTATACAATATAATGAGAAAATGTCGCAAACACTTTCATCTGTACAACAAAGTTCATGAATGAGTGGTGCATGCTTCTCTGAGAGTGTCTGAACTTAAGTTACTGCAAGCAATCAGTGAGGCAGCAGTTAGAAAGGGATACAGAACTGCTATAGTGCAAAGCTCAGAATCAGATATTGAGATCAGTTTTTACAGAAAACTGGGAGAGGGACTTGCCAACTGTGCCACTTAAGCTGTATGCCCTAAGTGGCTTAATCAGAAATCCTCTTCTCAAAAATGACCACACATGTGGCACAACAGTGCTAAGTAAAATGCATCTAGAGCCAGTCTACAGTCCCACATGAAGTAGCAAATGTAAGTACTACACACATTAGCTAATATACACAAATGTAGCAACTCATCCTAGTATGCTGAATTCATGAACCACTTCTGCTTATAATTCACAAAGTTAGACAATGTGCAATTAGCAAACATTGATCAGCAGAAGTACCTGTGATTTAGCTCATTTTTTTTCTGGAAAAGTTTTAAAAAGATCCTAAAAACTAAAGCAGACAAGGGAAATTGAGACTAAAAGTTTTTACCCCTGAATCCTTAGGGAACTAAGGGAATAACTATTGATTTCAATAATTTCTCTTTTTAGCAACACGTTGATGAAGGGAAAACTTCATGTTTAATTTATGGCATGAAAGTCACCTTCTCAAGAGGCTATGAAAAGTATTACATAATTTTGTCAGTAAAAAAATAAAATTGCTTCAGGCTTCTCATATGATATATATAAACAGTACATGGCAAATTATGCACAGTATTCATAGTCAGTTATGCAAACTTGCTGAGACAATCTGCGATATTCGTGGATGAGGGCAGATGAGCTGCGAGTCATAGAGGCCATTTACACAAATGTGCAGCAACCATGAATGTGCTTATGCAAATGTGCAAATAATTAGATGCAAATGAGGAGTGATGAATATCCTTGTATGATAATAAAAGATGTTTTATACCATTTGTCATTCATAGCCAGATTGTCTCACTTTTCTGTACTGGTCACAGATACGCTAAATAAAGAGACTTGTCTCCAAATCTATCAGAGTTGAAACCAGCAAAAATGTTGTCACTTGCAGTGAGCCTTACTATTTCTAGGTGTGAGCTGTTTGTCTTGGCTGTGTCAAAACTCCTTGCAACCAACAGTGCTCACTGGCCAAGAAGGCAAAAATATATGCAAAGGATTACTCATTATAACTTTGATAATCAGGAAATCCTGGATAGGTTCAGAGTAGACAAGGATATTATAAGGGTCCAAGAGGCTGTGTTTGACCCCATAGTGCCACTGAAGAAATGTGTGGCCTTCCTATCTCTGTGAACACAAAGGAATGCATAACCTTCACTATACTTGTTATAGGGACCTTCCAGAGACAGACTTGGGACACAGGGATCTCACAGGCTTCTAACATGAGGATATTAAAGCAGTTTCTGGATGTACTCTTGGCACGTGTGGATTGGTACATGTATTTCCCATTGTCACCGCAGGACCAAACAACGACTATGCATGCATTTTATGCAATGGCACATTTCCCTAAAATTGCACCTATGTTACAACTGGGGAACCTTCTTGTCCACAGTGGGTGCAGTATGCAATAGGAAGGGCTACCATTCCATCAATTGCCAGGCAATGTGTGATGCATGAGGGTGCATCACCATTGTCTCTGCCCAGCATTCTAGCAGTGCACATGATCCCCATATCTGGCACACTAGCTCATTCTACCACATCTTCCTGCATGGTAGGAGGCCCAATTAATATCTTGCTGGTAAGTGGAAAATATTTTTTTGTTATATTGAATTTAAGTAGTTATTTACATTAAAATATGTTGCTGATTGTTATTTATTTTTTGGTTTTTGCTTTGTCCATCCCCTTGTCTCTCTCTCTCTCTCTCTTTTTTCAGGTGATTCTGGATATCCACTAGAGCATTGGCTCATGACACCAGTGGGAAATCCAAGTGGAGCTGTAGAGGAGCTGTATAAAACAGCCCTCTCCAAGACCTGTATTGTCATCGAGGGTGTCTTTGGCTTCCTGAAGAGCCATTTCAGGTGTGTGGGTGAGTCTGGGAATGCCTTTTAGTAAGATGCAGCTACTGCTTGCAGGATATTTACTGCATGTTGCATTCTGCATAATATGATCATGCATCAGTCTGCTAGTAAAGTAGCCTGTGCTGTCACTGCAGCTCCCATTTCCAGTCCCAATACGACTAATGATGACCAGATGTCAGCAGTAGTAAGGGATTCCATGTGGTAGACTTTTGCATGGCATGCGCAGGTGAATATGTGACATCTAGTCCACAACTATGGACCATGACATTCAGGTTATTGTTTCCTTTATTGTAAAAAACACAGAGTATAACTGATGCATGCAGCAATATCTGTGAGCTATGCTATGTGGTGCATGGTCTGCTGTCAGTTTTCACACGACATCCTCTCTCTCTCATCATAAAATCTTTATTTTTATCTGTCAGAAAATTTTTCTTTCGGCTTTTCCCAGTTAGGGGTCGCCACAGCGGAACTCCGGTCAGCTAATGATTGGCGGTAGATTTTTACAGTGCCGAGGTGCCAGCCTGACACCCAACCTTCAACAAAGGCACGCCCATTTATTCATGTCTTTAGAATGCCACTCGACCGTGGGGAGGACATGCAGAATCCACACAGAAGGCGCTCCAGCTGAGAATCGAATGGGAGAACCTCTTGCTGTGAAACAACAATGCTACCACTGCACCACCGTGGCTTGTCTTGTATCTGTCAGGAAATAATACTCATATTATTGCCATGCCTGAGTGCTCACTGTCTCCTGTTCAGTGACATCAAGTTTTTTCTGCTTTCCTGAATAACTTCAGCTTTAATAATTACATAATTATGCAAAAGTAAAGAATATTGACAACAGTAAAATACTTCCTGAGTGAATGCATTGCAAATGTAAGGAAAATTACTTGTAATGCTTTCTTTATATATGCCATTTCTTCTTAATTCATTCGGTTGTATTTCACATCAGATTCATTTTATGCTGATATACACAATACATTCTAACTTCAGAAACTATCATCATTTGTGCAATGGGGATGGTGAAGTGGCAGCATTGTAAGTTTAAACGGAAAGATACTCATTTTAATTTGCAATTTGCTTATGATATACTTCCCCTGAAAATTTTTGCTCATTACTATTTTGATGTTTTAGGTACCTACCACCTGTAGGAATGGCCATGGAGCATTGTTTTTTGTCTAATGCTCATTGATGGTGTATATGCTAGTTTTACAGGGATTAAATGTATACATTTACAAACTTGTTCCCCCCAACCCTCATTCCAGTTACACAGATAGCTGTGTCTTTGAAGCTGATTCACAGTAGTTCAAGATCAAATGAGTCATACACATCTCCTATTGTTAAGCTAGGTTATGCTGCAACTGATCTGGAGGAGGGGCTACCATGAGAACTGTAAGGTGAGTTGGTCCAATGTTGTGACCTACTTGATGCACGTGATTCTGCAGTCACAAACTTGACACTGCTGAGTGTCCATGATCATGACCTCAAATGTGAGGTTCTGCTAGGTGTAGATGAGCACTGACGTGGCCTGTGTGAAATGTGTTGTGCTTATTCACTTTGACTGCTGACATTACTGTCCTGAGAAGTAACAGTAGTATCATGTGATCTCCCCCTATATGTCTGGATGGATATCCCTTCTAATGCTCAAATGGACATATCATCAAATTTCATTTTTGCAAGATGAAAATCGCAAAAACGAAATACCCAAATGGTGAATTTTTCCCAGGGCAAATAAAACATTTGCCCAACATGCTCTTTTCTACATTGTACTGTGATCCCAGAGTTGGACTATATAGTTAGGGTGTGTGTGGCATATTGTGGATTTAATTTACTTTTGTGTGTGTTTCATTGAAGTTTGGGCAAGTGTTTATTTGTCCTGGGAAAAAGTTGCCATTCGGGTATTTTGTTTTCACAATTTTCATCTCATGAAAATTAAATTCGATGACATGGCTGTTTGAGTATTAGAAGTAGATCCATCTGGACAGTTCCCCATCCTCTGCCCCTTTCAAAACTGACTCCAGCTTGACTCTGGTATGTTCTAACTAGTGCACTGATGCTTGGTGTGGCACCATTCTACGCATTAGTGTGATCATGGCATTATCCCTACTCTGTGCCATTTCAAAGTAGTGTTAGAAAAATGATCCATATGCTGGAGGACTCTGACCATTTCCAGCTAATTCTTTTTGGCAGTGCTCTTAGCCCTAAGAATGTCACAGCACATTTCCTGTTGGGCAGCCAATGCTTTATGTGTTTCCTGGGGTAGCTGTAAGAAATTTCTGCTCTTTTGTCCCCTTTGTAAAAGTGTCACTGTGGCGACTGTTAATTCTGAATGTCTATCATCATCCTCAAAGTGTTTTTCTGGGTTTGTAGCTACTGGTGTAAAGGTGCAGGGGTGTTCTTTCTGTACGAGCATGAGTGTAATGTCAGCATGTGCTTGATTTTGTGATGCACTGTCACTTCCTACAGAGTTAGTAACATGTTGTATGGTGTGAGATCCTGCCATTACACTTGGGGGCTGTGTGTCACTTTCATAAATATAACTATGTTATCAGCTGCAACAGTAGCAACACCCATTCTGTTGCTGACATCATCCACATTTATACGTATAGTTGAACTATTTGTTTCTGACGCTGAGTCTGTGAAAATGATTTGAAAACAATAATAATAATGCAACAGCACACAGTAAAGTATGTTTACAAGGGGGCGAGCGGTACACACTGTCTTCATTTACATTCTTTACTGATGTACAAGGTTCACATAATAATAATTAAATGTGACATGTTTAATTACACTATTCCTTGTCAGCATTCCATTCTGTTTATATAAATGTATTCTATTGATTTAAACCAACCTTCATAAGCAGATGAGTGTTGCTCCTGCTGCAGACATTGGCAAGATGGAGCAGTGTCCATACTACCTCTAATTATTTCTGTTCCATCATCTTCTGTGTCACAATCACTCCCACAGATGGACAAGGTATTCTTCATCTGGATTTAATTGAATAATATTTAGAGCCCCCCCCCACCCGTACTGGTACAGAAAATTGCATTCTGCCTCGCCTTGCTTCTAGCATGTGCTACCATATCGTTTTCCCTTGTCTTACACTGTGCCAGTACTTGGTTTCTGCCTCCAACTGCATTGATTTCAACAACTACTTGACTGCAGACCTTGTTCCTCTCAGTTTTTCCTTGCCCCCCTTTACCAAAAAGAAGTCTCCCATGTGTCTTAAATGCTGCCACGAGGAACAATTTTCCTCATGGCTGAAGTTAGCCTTTCAGTGCATTGATCCTTTATTTTCCATCAGTGCTACAAAAAAAGGACACAGTCAGAAAATATGACAGAAATTTTTGGATATAATTAGCTTTTACAGTACAAAACACTGACCAAGTTTTCCTGTCATCCACATTAAGTAAAACTGTTACTTAACACAAACCATATAATTATAAAACAGAATTCTCAATATAGACATATAAATTGCAATATGTTACCTACAGTTCTTTCAGGTCATGAATATAATCGCTTTTGTCACAAAAAGCATCCTTGCCCTACTGTCTGTCATTGCCATGTACTGATAATACTGCCCTTTTTTATTCCTCATTGTCACGTCCAAAAAATCAGATTCATCACACATGCTGGTTGATGCTCTCAGCACAGCACAACCTCTGTAGTAAATTATTGTATTTACATCCATGTATGTATAATCAGTAAATTATACCACAGCAATGATCATTTTCTGCCATCTGTAATCATTTTCACTGTTGTTGACTTGAAATCCAGCTTTAGAATGACAGAATTCTACCAATCAGTTAGTGTTATCATAACATGCACATCATATATGTAAGTTCATTACAGATGGCCCTTCATTCAGTAATGAAATAACATTTTTAATTGTTCTTATTAAATAATATTTAAAAAAAAAATATTTCCTTACTGTAGTTTGTCTGCAGTATCCTAATGCACTTGCCATCTGTTTCAGCTATTGATGAACTAATATGGTAATGCTCAACTTATTGGTGAAAATTCAGGGCCATTTACACATGTTATATGCAAATCAGGCTAATTTAGATTCATCCGTATGAATTGTAGTAGTATATAGACATGTCTTGAGATGTATCAGAGAATTTCGGCATTTTGCCGATTATGAACACACATCCAAAGTAACATGAATGTATTTCAGGGTGACATGGACTCACTGAGGATGGTTCTGCAATCTGCAACACTCTGCAGCTATCCTAGGCTTGCCAAGGGAATGTACAAATGACCCTAGACAAGTCAAAATCAGAACATAGTTAAAAAAAAAAGAGTCATCTAAATGTCATATTTTGCAGCAATCTGAAGTATTATCCTTGTCCATCAAACATTCCGTATCACATCCTAGCACTGCAAGCAATCACAGCCTCCTAAAATTAAAAATGAACACACGTGGTGACATTTCTTCCTTGGCAAAAAAACAAAATCTGCTTTACTACATCACACATACTGATGTTGAGGTACAAAAATAAATAAATAAATAATCTTTACCAATAAGCATTATCAATAAAAATCATTACTAGTATATTTCCATTTTGGGTGGCCATGGTGGTGCAGCGGTTAGCATTGGCCACCTCACAGCAAGAGGTTCTCCAGTTCGATCCTTGGCTGGCGTGCCTTCTGTGCAGAGTCTACATGTCCTCCCTGTGGTTGTGTGGGTTTCCTCTGGTGCTCCGGTTTCCTCCACATCCCAAAGAGATGCTGTAGATGGATTGGATACTCTAAATTGGCCCTAGGCGTGAGTGTGTGCATGTGTGTGCCTTCTGTGGAAGGTTGGGCGCCAGGCTGGCAACTCGACACAGTAAAACTCCACTGCCATTCATGAGCAGACAGGTAATCTGCTGTGGCGACCCCTAACCGGGAAAAGCCAAAAGAAGAAGAAGACTGGTATATTTCTATTTTAATCAAGCATAGATGGGAAAGGTAATTGTTTACCTTTAAGAAAAAAAATGTGACAACACAGTTTTGCTTAAATCTAAATTGACAATAATATTAGTAGCTGTTATAATGACCATACTAGTAAAAAGAGTGTGGTTAAGGTGATGTCACACCCCACAGGGAGTGGTTCTAACCTTGATTAATACATCCCTGATCTGATCATAACCAAAACATGGGAGGAAATTCCACCAACAGAGAAGAAAAAGAAACCAAATAAAAGGTGGATGCAGTGAACTACACATAAATGGAGGCAGAATGTGAAAAGAGCTTAAAATATTTTGTTAAACAATTTAAAATCTTAATACTAAGTGCTTTCATCCTGTTATCATCAGGACTTCTACAGAATAACACCTTCAACAGAAACAGCACCTTTTATAGTATTCCAAATTCAATAAAATTATCACTTGCTTACGCAATTAGTTAAATTAATTAAAAATAGTAAAACACCGAAAGTGTGATAAGAGACTTAAGGGCACAGGTGGGCAGTGGTCTTACCTTCAATAATCACATCCCCACAACAGTCAGGAAATCCTTCTATTTGGCACATCTCATCATTAAGGGCTTTTCATCCATAAAAAAGGAGGTCATTGTCCCACTGTACTCGTCCCTCATTGGACCCATTATAGAATACAACGACCCATTTGGTATGTACCTCTCAAGACATCTGTAGCAACTGGAATGGCCACAGAAATACCTCACTAAAAGAATCACAGGCCTAAAACAGATGCCTTATGCTGACCACCTAAAAAAACTCCACCTATACTCTGTTGCATATCGTCTACTCAGCAACGATCTCTGCTTAACATACCAGGCCATGTCAAACCCAGAGTTGTTGGACATGCTACACTTAAAGAAATCCCAATCCCTCAGAGACACACACTTCAGGGATCTAAACCTTGTCATCACAATGAACAAAACACGCTGGAGGGATAGGTTCCTGACCCAGAGACTCCCCAGACTCTGGAATAGACTGCCCATAGATGTCAAGCAGAGCGCCTCATTGGCCCTCTTCAAAAGGAACCTTGATGATTGGATGGGAGATAGGAAATTCACCCCGGGGATCACGTCAGTCACCCTGCTAGACAGGGGTCCAGGGAAGTAAATACTGTGTGAAGAAATAGCCAGGGAATTGCTATGGCTAGGCTTGTATAAGCCCTAGGGCCAATAGTCTAGTACCAACCTATGAACCTATGAATTAAAAGTAATCAAAAAAAACATTAAAATCACCAGACACCCAATACCAGAATGTTTAAAGGAATGAAACGAACATGCACACCAAACAGAAAATTCTAATAAAAATCCAAATAAAATGTAAAAAAACGTTAGTGAATATGAAACTTTTTTACATTATTTCATTTAAAAACTTTCTATCAAAACATAAAAAAAACAATTATTTAAAAACTTTACCTAAACTATACATATATATGTTGTTATAAATAAATATTCTATAAATAAGTAAATATTTTATTGTACCATAAACAATGTAAAGTAGGCAGCATTTTACAATAACCAACGTTTTGAAAAATAAAATGACTTAAAAGCATTAAAGTTTTGAAGCCGTAAGTTTTAAGACAGGTTTTATGGAAATGTAATCATTTAAGCCAAGGGGGGTGAAGAAATTTAGTTTAAATTTCCATAAGATTTCTTTATATTGCAATTCATTCTCCCAATCCCCTCCCATAGCATCTATAACCACTTGCTATAAAATGCCAAAAACAAACTCACAATGGGTGGGTTTCGCTAAGGTGTGCTTAAACAATGTATTGTTGTTATTCATTTTAATACTGTACAAATTCTCATATATACATTTCCTCAATTGTCTCTCTGTATTACCTACATAGAAACCGGCACATATTTTGCAGATTGCCAAACAAACAATCCCTTGAATAGAGCAATTTCCCTTTTTAAAAAAATTACTATGAAAAAACATTTTCTAAAACAAGCATGTCCCCCTCATAAATATACCTACAGTACCTACATCCTCCACATTTCTTATTACCACCTCTTTTTCCTTGCATAGTAGCATTAAAGTTTTACTCAAAAATACTTGATTTCTCCCAGTTTTAAACACAAACTTAGAGCCCACACCAACAACCCCTACTAATTCAGGACGGAATTTTATAATGTTCCAATTGTTTAAAATAATCATTTTAACACTTTCTGCAGCATAATTGTACTCAATTACCATAGCCCTCTCAAAGTCCTCTTCTGGTCTGGGAAACTCTCCCTTTATCAATATTCTTAACTCCTAAAAGGGGTTTATATTTAGTCCCCCACCTCATAATGATTTCTTGTGAGATATCAGAAAGTAACTGACCCAGTGTACCCTCTCCCAAGGAACAAGCCATAAATAAAATTTATCTCTTCAAAAAAATTATTATAAGCTGAAGTAATTCTCGCCACTTGAACATATTACCCCTTTACAATACTCTTTTTTTTGCTTAAAAGAGTGTGCGCTTCAAAAAGGTAAGTAAGAATTACTGAATAGTGGTTTTCTATAAATTCTAGATCTAAACTTTCCTTCCACTAAATCTAGCCTTACATCTAAATAGTTGATCTCCTTTTTATTAAAGCAAAATGTAAACAACAGAAAGTCAGTTGTATTGTTTAAATAATCAATTAATGCAACAATATTCTCCATGGGACTCTCCCAAGCAATAAAATATTATTCAAAAAATGTTGTGTATAATTTAATATACTGCGAATACTCAGAATTGAAAACAAATTTTTCTCCCAACTAAACAAAACTAAGTTGGCATATAATGGGTTGCATGCTGCACCCATTGCTACACCCTAACTTGCTGGAAGGTCTCCCCTTCGAAGAAAATAAAATTATTCTCTAACATGCTCCTAATAAGTTCTAAATATAAAGTAAGGTCCTGTCCTTTTAGAAGTCCAGAATTATACAGACTATCAAGAAACATATCCATACCCTCTTTTAAGGGAATAGATGAGAACAAAGCTACCTTGTCAAACTGGTAAGGAAGCAAATGTTTTCAGTAACTAAGTCCTGAGTCAATTTGCCTAAAAAATCCCATGAATCTTTAATCATATGGGAATCCAAACTTATAACACTCTAAAGATCTATCCAAAAATACTGCAATATGATGGGTCTTGGAACCACTAGCTGCTACAACTGGCCTATAAGGTGAGTTACCTGTACTCTTATGAATTTTAAGAATCCTAAAAAATTATGGTAGTCTAGGTTTCTTGACTTTTTAAATATTATAAACCTTAGGGGAAATTCTACTATCCAAAAGCAAATCTTCTAACATTAAATCAGTTTTTTGGTAAACAATAATTATTTCATTCCTTGAACCAGGGAGGTAAAAACTAGTATCATGCAATATCTGAAACGTAATTGCTGAATAATCAAACATATCTACCAAAACAGTCCCACCCCAACCCCCTTGCCTGGCCTCATAATTCTAAGATTTGAATCATGAATCAACTCATGCAGCACTTTAATTTCTTTTTAAATAAGGTTGTGTTTATTATAAGATGTCTTGCTTTCTGAAAGATTATATAAATCTACCATTCATGCTGATTCAAACATTTGTAAAATGGGGTGTAATGGTGGATTAAAATAACTTTTTTATATAAAAAGTCATTCTTCAAAACTTGAACTTTCTCCTTTCCTATAAACAATGAAGCTAAATTCATTTTCATAATAAACAATTTCAACTCAATCAAAGAATCATATATATCACATTTTTTAGAAGGGACAAATTTCAAACCTTTCTCAAAGATGGAGAAATGTTCTGGGGTGATAGGAACATTAGCTAAATTATCTTTCTTTTCACCTTTCATTGACCTTTCCCCATCCCTTTTATGTTTGCAAAATCAGAATCATTATTATCACTTACATCACCAGCAGAACCTGGTGGAGGGCGGTCTGTAACAACCAAACCTGTCACAGGGGTAAAATTAGCCAAATCCTTTACCCCTTCCCCAACTTCTGTAATTGCCCTATCCACATTTTCAGGAGCTATGTCCCTACATGATGAGTGAAAATAATCTGGTATTGGATGTCTGGTAATTGTAAAGTTTTTCAATTACTTTCAATTAATTTTAATTATGTCATCAAGTGATAATTCTATTGAGTTTGGAATACTGTAAAAGGTGCTGCATCTGTTGAAGGTGTTATTCTGAAGAAGTCCTGATGAGAACAGGATGAAAGAGCTTAGTATTAAGAGTTTAAGTTAATAAAATATGTTAAGCCTTTTTCATGTTCTGCCTCCATCTATGTGTAGCTCTCTGCATCCACCTTTCTGTTGGTTTCTTCTACAGCCCTGATCATACGTTCATCATTGTTGATCTGACACTTCAAAAGATGTCATCTCTTGTGACAGCACAAGGCCACACTCCTTGCTAGTCTGACAAGAAGACCATGATCATGGTCTATTTTCTGAATGATTCATATCAGGATAAGACTGGGGCATGCACAAGACAAAGTACATGGAAAAATATTGATATCTCGGAGGAGATAGGCGAACACCTGTCCACCCTGACAGCTATAATCTACTTGGCCAGCAGTGCCATCACCATTACAATGATTTGCAGAAGCATAGCGCCGACCAGCTGTCCAAGTGCATAAACTAGGTTGCAGCAAAACGGGCAAAGTTATATAGTATGTAAAAAAATCGGTTTCTTAAATGAGTCCTATTAAAGATAAAAAAAAAAAAAAAAAAGTTTAACAAGTTGGCATAACTACAAGTATTTTTAAAGAAAGATAAGCATACCTGAAAATATTACTTGTAATGCTATTGTGAAATACAAAGGAAATCATAAGCATGTTTTAGTTATACATCAGTAATGTGTATATATAAAATAGTAATCTGTATATGTTACTGTGTAAATCGTGCACTAAGTTACAGCTACAAGTAACTGTGACTGGATTTATAAAATAGACAGGAATACAGGTGTGTGTGTGTGTGTGTGTGTGTGTGTGTGTGTGTGTGTGTGTGTGTGTGCATGCGTGCATGTGTGTGTGTGTGTGTGTGTGTGTGTGTGTATATATATATATATATATATATATATATATCTATATATATATATCTATATATATATATATATATATATATATATATATATATATATATGTGTATTATGTGTATATATATATACATGGTCGACTTTTCAGAAAGTCGACTTTCATATGGCCGAGACCATATGATCGACTTTCGAAAAGCTGACCATGTAAAATAAATAGAAAACACAACAAACAATTACCTTTCAAGTGTTAGTAGGGGGCAAGCCCCCCTGCACCCCCCATGGTGGGCTCCACCCCCACACCCCCATAACTTAAATATACCAACTTTGAGATCGCACTACAGTGTGGAAGAAGGAAATTTTCTCATTCCACACTGTACGGAGACAGCGGTTCCCCATGGTCAGCTTTTCGAAATTTGATCATATGGTCTCCACCATATGAAAGTCGACTTTCTGAAAAGTCGACCATGTGAAGGGGACCCATAGACACATATATAGACAGATAGATATAGCTATAGATATAAGTGTAGATACAGGTAAAAAAAATTGCTTTCTCCATTTTAATTATGGCTGAGTAAGAAGTACAGTGTAACCATCAGCAACAACAGAGAAGAGTAGAAAGGCTTGCTGAATATTTTGGTAAGTATAATTGAATTCCTAGAGAATTCTGACTTACTAGTTTATAATATGTATACAAAGCATATAAAAATTATTTAAAATCATTATATTACTGTAAAAATTAAAGACAAATATGTGTGTGTGTACAACTGCTGTACTATTTTTTAATTGTTTTCTTTATTAGTAATAAAATGTATTTTTATAGCTTTGTAGATGAAAGAAATGCAGCTGAAACCATTACATTTCAAGCCAATGTTAGCGCTATTAACCTGATGTCTTCTAATAATCACAAAGGGTATTTTTAGTATTGTATTGAATGTATTGCATGTATATAAATTGAGAGATACACACACACCCCTTCGTAAGTCGCAAGCACTTAACATATGAATTCAAATGAAACATGCATAAGCACTACTCATATAATTTTTCTCAAGAACAAAAGCACATCCCAAATCTCTACTCCCACTGTATGTATAAGCATTTCCCATACACAAGTTTTATTTCAATAAAGATTGCACCACAATATTTCAATACTGATTTATTGTGCCTTTTCTGCTTTGTCTGTCCCCATATTGATTATGCATTTCTTTCTCCTTTATTGTTTTGTTTTTCTCCCATTTATTTTCCTTTTTTTTACAGCTTCAAATCCCTCAGGAGCATACCAGGCACCAACATCCCAGGCTAGGGACAGATCACCGTCTGCCCATCCAGGGACATCCTAGCATGACTGGAGTGGAGGCACCAATCCTGCAGGCACTTTGGCATGTGGCAGGCTGGGAAGCCTCACAGAAAAGGATCTTTGGAGATTGGTAGAGGACATACTGGTGGACGTAGTAGACAGGAGAATTCAGCCAGTCGAAGCATCTCTTCAGTGTGTGGAAGACACACTCTCCCAGTTGGTGCCAGCCACCATACCAACAAGGTCCCTACCTCCTACCCACTCAACATGAGGGTAATTCATTGCAACACCATCTGACAATGAACATGTTTGAGGGTCTGTGGACTGGGATTCCAGCTGGCACTTCTTCAGCTCTTCTCCACTTATCCTTTCTTTTACACCATCTTGTGTATTTCCCACCCACACCACCCTCTCATATAAAAATATTTAAAAAATAGGGGGTGGGTCTATCCCCTAAGAAAAACACTGTACCCATCATCTACCCACCTCTTCCAGTGCAAACCCTCTTCATGTTTCCCTTGAGTGTGTTCCCCTCTTTGTTTTGTCTCCCCTTTTTCCATCTTTCCTATCCCCCCTCTCTATTCCTTAATGAAACTAGCAGGGTGTCCACAAAATAATACCTTATATAAAGCATTATAAACCCCTTTTCTTTTTTAAAAAATCCATTTTAGGCACTGGGCAGTCTGCAGCTGTCCTTAAACATTTTAAACGTGACTGTGTTCACCCACGATATGCAAAAAGACAAGTAACACAAACCCTCACACTTTTGCGAAGTAATTCGCAACTTCATAATGGAAAACTTTATATAACTTACTCTTGTGAGAAATGGGTGTGTTTTCAAAAAATACTTTGTTTTTCCTTATTCATTGCAAATAACTTTTGATGACCTTATTTGCATATCTGTGTAGTACCGCTGCTTGTAAATAAATGTAAGTCATTTGTGAAGGCCTAGACAATGAATACTGGCCTATATATCCCACAGGCTTATGGAGGTATTGGCCACCTTGAAACTGACTATATGTATAGGTCTGCAGTCATACAAATGCATACATTTGCTGTCATCATTACAGACAAATATAGTAAAAGTTCAAAACCATGAGAAGAACAAATCTAAGATGACCTCCTTGCTCATATTAACAGAAGTGTTTTGAAGGGAGTAGGTATGGAAATTAAACCAAAAGTAGGCAAAAATGGGTAGCTACAGAAACTGCAAAAACTGTAAAGTGCACAATTATAGGGGCAAGTAAAGAGAACTGCTAGAACAACCATGTGTTGATCAAGCACTGACACACAATTGACTAAGGAGAGGTGAATTTAAACCAAAGATTGAAAGGTTAATAGTGGCAGCTCAGGGTAGTGGATTATGTATACACTGATTAAAAATTCTATAGAAAAGGCAGGAGATACAGGCAAATGTAGGCTCTGGAGTACAGTACTAACACATCCTGTTGCTGGTTGTTATATACTTAAAGCTAAAGATTTGTAACTAAAAGATCCCTAACAATGTGACAAGATTGCTGTACATACATACATACAGTTAAAAAAGGGTCTATATCACAACGTCGAACTCACAGGAGTCCAAACGTTGTAATATTGAACCCAAATGTTTGAAACACAGAAATAGCGAGGCCACTGAACACCATGGCCATTTTCGCGGCTTTGCTATTTCCTCCACTGTGGTGCAAGCTCAGAGCTGGTTTAAGTAGAGGGGGTGTGGGGGGAAATACAGGCAAAAGCATCTGGATATGAAAAATCTCACAATACAAAAAAATAAGAAAACAAAGAAGAAAAGTAGAAAAGAGGATTAGTAATGGATATGTTAAATAAATAGAAATTGAGGTTATAGATTACCTCCAAAGTGAAGGATTTAGTGTAGAAAATCTAAACCTGGTAACATCACAGCAGGATAGAACAATGGGTCTCCAAATTAATGTGAAACCAGTGGAGTGGGAAACATCTGATCAGTTGCCATATGAAGATACTTTGGAGCCTTCTATACGAAACCAGTACAAAAGTTCAGCTGGAGTTGCACAGGAAGGGAAGGAACAGGAAACTGTGGCAACTCTGATGCAGTCAATGTTGTGGAGTAACTGGCCATTGAGTTCCCATATGAAAGAGCAACAGATGACACAGGATGAAACTGAAGAGAATGTGGCACAGGAAGATGCTCTGGAAGGCTCTATAGAATGCCCACAAGAAATGGAGAACAAATAATGTGCTCTCAGTTTAGACAAAAATGATCTAAGAGAAGAGTTGCTTGATATAATAGAGAATTACAGACATATTCAGATCAATGAAAGAAACAGACTACAGAAAGTCAATAAAATCTAAAAAGTTAGAAGTTTGATAAAACAAACAAACACAGTAATTAGGATTGTTCATAGAGATTCATGTGGTATAACAGAAGTAACTAGGATATATTACTGTGCAGCTAAACTAATAACAGATAAATTATTACCATAAAAACACAGGACAGTAAGGGAAAGGAAGCTAGAAATCAAATGCCATCATGAAAGCATCCAATAGAGAAAACTATAAAGCAATTAAGACAAAAAGTTTCACTGTTAGAAGAGTATAGAAGAGGGAACAGATCAACAAAAATACTCAAAAAGATAGATGGATAAAAGCAATGTGCAGTATCAGAACAGATTAAGATCTATCATGCAATATCACAAATAATAAACTAAACATATCAGCACAGACAGAAAAACTTAGAAGATATGCAGATAAATATAAATATCTGGAGCATTTCTCCCCGTGCCTCCGCTGAAAACAGGCTCTGTGGAACCTAGTCGGACATTCCCGGTCAACAAATGTTAAATAAAAAAATTAAATAAAATAAATAAATAAAGGAAAAGTACAAAATAAGCAATTTGTTGATGACCCAAAATAGTTCCATAGAAAATTGGGAAACACCACCAAAAAAAGAAGAAATAGATATATGTTGGAGAAATATCTATAAAGATCCTGAGGAACTTGATAAAATGCTAAATGGATAGAAGAAGTAAAAGAAAGAATAAGAAGTCCAAATGTCCAGGATATGAAATGGAATGGAGTAGCAGTCAAAGAGATTGAAACAAAAGTAAGAAAAGCTCCTAATTGGAAAACACCAGTCCCAGATGCAGTACCTAACTTCTGGCTAAAAGTATTAACATCTCTACATGAAGATGGGTAGTGCAACAATTAGCATTGTTGCCTTACAGCAAGAGGTTCTCCAGTTTGATTCCTGGCTGAGGTGCCTTTTGTGTGGAGTTTGCATGCCCTCCCTGTGTTTGTGTGGGTTTCCTCTGGGTTATCCAGTTTCCTCCTACATTCCAAATGCATGCATCTGGAGCATTTCTCCCCAGGCCTGCACTGAAAATAGGCTCTTTCCCAGTAAACAAATGATAAATAAATACAAAGTTTAGCTATGAGTAAGAACTATTTATATTGTACCCCTAACATACACCAACCTGGTTAACAACAGGAAAAACAACACTCCTACTTAAGAGTGAACCTGCAAGCTATCCTAAAACCCATAGACCAATAATTGGACTTCCAATGACTTATAACATATGCACCGGAATTGATGCCGACAAAGTTTATAGTCATTTAGAAGAAAATTCAATCATGACAACAGAACAAAAGGGTAAGAAAAGACAGTTATATGGACCAAAGGATCATTTGTTGTTAAATAAAGTCATAGTGGAGAACTGTAAAAAGGAGAATAATCTAAGTATAGCATGGACAGACTACAAAAAAGCATTTGATAGCATCCCACATTCATAGATAAAAGAGTGTATAAAAATGTATAAGATGCACCCTATACTCATTGATTACATACAGTGACCATGAAACAGTGGCAAACCACTTTGACGTTTAGCCATGATAAAGACAAATTATTATTCCAAGGATAACATTTCAAAGGGGATATTCCATGGTGACTTTTCATCACTGCTGCTGTTTTGTCTGGCCCTTAATCCAGGAAGGTGTTTACTTAGATTAGGTTATGGTTACAATTTGGCTTCCATAAAACAACAAAGTGTAAAGACCTCTCTTTCTTCTTTTTTTAGATGATTTAAAACTGCACAGTTCATTAGATGAGGAACTGAAAGCAGAACTCCAAGTAGGCAAAACTTTTTCAAATTATGTAAGAATGTCATTTGGTCTTGATAAATGCGCAAAAGCAAACTTTAAGGCAGGAAAGCTGCAGCACCAAGAAAACATCAGTCTAGGACTTGAGCAAGAGTGAGTGTATAAATATTTGTGAATTTTTATTTATTTGTTTAATTATTTAACAATTTGTTAACTGGGTTTGTCCAACTGAGCAAGAGCCTGTTTTCAGTGGAGATTCAAGAAGAAAAGCTCCAGAGCAATTACAAATACATTTATAGGAGAACATAGATTACATAAAACAATATGATACATAAAATCGTAATATAACTTAGCTGTGCAAGTAAATACCTGAGAAGTAGTGGAGTCCTTTAGGAGCATAGAAAAATGCAGTATTTGAGCAAGGAGGTTGAGATATCATATCAGAAAGAAGAAAGCATAACTTGTGAAAAAATACATAATTATGTATAGTGATAGATATATTGATGAAGAATTAACAATTTTAGAAGACTAAAATTAATACTGAAAATAACATTGACATCTAGGAACAAAGTCCAAGCTATAATCCAATTTGGTCTACTTGTCCTAACTTACAGTTTTGGGGTGATTGACTGGCTCCAAAATATGTTCAATCAGTTGGACAGGAAAACAAGAAGGATGCTTTGTGCTCAACAAATGAATTATAAAAATCAGTATATACCAAACTATATAATCCCTGTTCTGATGGCGGCATGGGTTTCCTCAAAATTAATTACATGTATAGATCTGCAGTCATAGGACTGCATACATATCTGCTGACCTCACAAGACCCAAATGTAGTGAATGTTTTGAAACATGAGGAGTTTAAGTCTAAGATGACTTCCCTGCTTAGTTTAGCAGAAGCATATCGGTGTCAAGTGGTGGAAATGGAAATCAAACCAGACATAGATAAAAATCAAGTAGCAACTGAATGTGCCAAAAAACAAAAGAAAGAATGTAAGGTGAAGGATCAGATAAGAAGACAAGAAATGTGGAAAATGCATAAATATAGTTGTAAGTATAGAAAACTATTGGAACAACCTCATGTTGATCAGGATTGAATGCAGGAATGGTTAAGGAGAGATGAATTTAAACCAAAAGACAAAAAGTTAATATTGGCAGCCCAAGATAGTGGATGACATGCATGTTGATTTACAAAGTCCATTGAACATATGAGAGTAACAGACAAATGTAGGTTTTGTCAAACAGAATTGGAAACAGTTGTACATCTTGTTGTCGGTTGTGATATACTAATGGCAGAAAGACTGTATACTGAAAGAGATAATAATGTGGCAAGATTGTTGCACTGGGGATTGAGCAAACATTATAATATTGAAGTAACTGAAAATCACTGGAAACATGAGCCACAAAGCATTATAAAAAGCGATGAAGTTTATATCACATGTGATCACCCATTAACAACAGTTCAAAAAATAGATGTGAGGAAACCAGATAGAGTAGTTCACGAAAAGAAGACAAAAGTAGCATTGATCATTGAAATCGCTACACCTAGTGACTACAATGTCTTATGTACAGAGAAACACAAAGTCATAAAATACCAGGAATTGCAGGCAGAAATGAGGGCGATGTGGAAGAAAGTAATAGTAGTAAGAGCTACAAGTCTTGTAACAAAGAATTTACAGTCATACTTAGGTATGTTACTAATACATTTAACTCTGTATGAATTGCCAAAGGAGTCATTATTAGGCACATTGCAGGTACTGCGAAGAGCACTTCTGGCTGACATCAAAAACTGAAACAATACTAATTTCATGAACTTTAATCATACTTTGACTTAGGAATGAGGCCCATTCCCATCATGGCATTAGAAACCCAAAAGACTTGGAGAAATTAAAAAAAAACTAAGAAGCATCAGATCCACAAAGCAGTGTTGAAAATGAAGAATAACTGAAAGACACCAGATTGTTCCAATATTATCAGAAGCAAATGGACTAATAAAAATGAATTTTCAAACCTATTTAAATATTTCCCAATACAGTTAATGCATTATGAAGAAAAGAAAGCAATTCTGGACACACTGCCAGAAGAGCACTATTGTCAAACATGAAAATATGAAGCAATACTGACTCCATGAACTTTACTTGGGCCTGCTTAGGAATGGGTCTCTTCCTAACACAGAACTGCAGCTATTAGACACTGGGAGAAATTAAAAAAAGAAAGAGGAAAGGTCTGTTAACATGACTTCAGTGATTCAGAACATTTTGTCTTTGTTTGATTTTCAACAAACCTAATTATTTCCAAGAAACAGAAATCTGAACATTATCAAGCAAAAACATTTTTATATTAACTATTGTAACACATTCAATATTTACTTAACATGCACCAAGTATAATAACAAATAAAAAAAACGCTCAGTATGATCTTCCTATGAAGTTCTTTTAGTCCTCGATGTGCATTTCTCAACCAAGAGGCAACGCAGCTGGACTGGGTTATCCCAGCAGTATAAGAAAATGTTGGAATTATATTAATTATGATCTTGAAAGGATTGAGACATTTTTCAGAAGTTTATAATTGTAAGCATACAGCTATTTATCTGCATCACCACTAAGCATTTCAAAAACTGTAAATGTATAATAAACCTTAAGAGAAGGACTACATGTTTCTTCCACACTTTTTGGGAGATTATATTTAGGTTTCGAAATTCACAATATCCAGATACTCATCTTTCCCAGAGGGGGGCACCCATTAATCAATCAGAAATCTCATGTACAGATAGGTCACACATTTGTTTTTTGTTTTTTTTTTGTCAACAGAGTACAAATATATTCTAACTCATTTTTTTTAATCTGTTTTGGGGTAGGTGGGTCTGTTACTTAAGAATCAATATGAAGTTAATAAAGGTCAGCTTTCTGAATATCTGCCACGTCAATTGTATGAGGTGAGTAATGGGAATGCTTGATAGGCATAATTATATCTGTTATGAGCTTATCCAGTTATTACTTGAAGTCAAGGTTCTTATTCAAGCTATTCTTCTGAGTCATGGACAAAATCTTATCTTTGTTAGTATCTGCACCAGAACCAAATTTTCCTGCACCAACCACAGATTCTTCCTTTTAGCCTCTAAAATATGGCTTGAACTTCCCATAAATCTAAAAAAAGACCTCCACATGTACCACAACAACTTACAGCTGTACAACTTTAAAGCTTCAAATGGACAAACCCCTCTCTCCTCATCCTTACCATCATGTTATGCAGCACTCATTTTTTTCTTTTAGAAATTTGTATAAAACATCACAAACACCTTCCTCATCAACTTTATCCCCTTTCTCCCTTCTTTTTCTTTTTTCTAATTGTATATATGTAAATATATTATGAAATTGTTTACCTGATATTGTCACTTTTATGTGTGCTACTCACAAGTATCTTTGTTTGCAATTCTTCATATTTTTTATTATTAAATTATTTGTTTTTATAAGCCAGGTAGGGCCTGAAGTTGATAATTGTTTATCATTGTCCTACCCTGGTAAACAAACATACATAAATTAATAAATAATTAAATAATTCCTCAACTAAGACCTTAACACCCCCCCCCAAGTTAGGTTGCTAAAACAATTGTAGATCTTATGTGTCTTTTCTGTCAGAGGTTCAGTACATAGACTGAATTTAGTAGAAAGCTTTTGCCCACACTTGCACAGAAGCAGCAATCATAGGTAAGAGAGAGAATGGAACTGTATCCAAAGGCTAAAAATATGGCATATGCAAGTAAGAATTATACATAGGTTATAACTGCTTCCCATCTAGACTACTATATTGCCTTCTGCCTAGTTATGCTTAAAGTTTTAATTACTCTATATATTGTAACGGAGTTAAATATAAGTAATGAATGCCACATCTGAGCTGATGAGTCAAATAAGTCACATATTAGGGCTTTAGCCTTCCTATGAAAATACATTAAGGAGGCAAGCCAATATTGAGCTATAAAATAATTCAACCTCTTACACCTCAGTTACAGGCAAGGCCTTTAGGTAAGCCTGGAACATGTAAATCCATTAAGGAGGAAACCTCTATCATGCAAAAAAACAATTAAACCTCTTACACTTCTGTTGTAGGCTACAGTGGTTATTTCAACCTGCTGTATATTTCTGTTTCCAAAGAGATAGGTCTGGAGTAATGAACACTGGCTTTTCCACTGAATCATATTCCTGAGTGTTTTCTTAGTTTAAGTGAAATAGACATGTTCAAAGTAAAAATATTCCCCTTGGGCCTACTCCGAACTTTCCCAGGAAACAAATAAATAAATAAAAAACAGGTACTTCAAATAACATTGCTCTTGCTGGAATTTTCTTAGGAAAAATAATACAAAAATTTTCAGGAATCCTCAACTTTTACACCTCCTTTCTGCAGATCTGTAAGGAGCAAAATTTACAGTGTTCCTGCCTGTTTCTATTAGTGATAACCTCCCTGTTTTTAAATCTGTTAGGTAGCGCAGGTTCGCGATAATGATGTCTAAATGTATGTTTCAGTTACAGCTTTGGCTTTAGGCTGGGAAGCATAGTTGGCATGATATGTTCAGTTCTCCTAGACACCTCATTGCCAATGCATACTCCTTCCATTTGCAATGGGGTTGCTGGAGACTAGGGTGATATGAACTGATCACCATGTAATATTTTGTGAAGTAGCAGTTTCCTGGCTTTGCAGATTCTCACCTATCTCATTGCGTAATTTAATAAATGAATTGCCTGGACCCTATGTTAAAGCACACTCAAAGAATATTTTATGTGCTTTCTCTACAAACACAACTTCTAGTACCGGTAGTAGAGCCATCAACAATTTTTGGCATAAATATGTATAACTATCACTGGTACTTGGCCTTTCTTTCCTTCATGTATACTGTGACGATGTGAGGTATTGCCAGCTATGCCAAGAGAAGTAGGGCAATGGATGTGTAACATATGCCAGCACAGCTAGCTGGAATTTTGTAAAGAATTATATGTCATTTGTATAACAAACTGATTTGTACAGATGTTTGTGCTGAAAAATGTATTTGTAAAGCTGCTTGTCTTAAAAATGTACCAACAGTGTGCCCTGCTAGACAGAAAAAGAAATATACATGTATTATTGTAACTGTGTAAATGTATGTTTTAACAGAGGATACTGGAAGAGAAGGGGTTAATCTCAATCCACATAACTTTAAAATAGATTGAAATTAAATTACTTGGCTTAGGTCATAAATATTGCATCTTATAGGTCTCAATGCAGCCAGAGGCAAAAGTATGTACTATGAAGCTTTCTGCATTGTCTTTGGGGTGAACTAATTGCTATGCTTGAAAGGTGGAGGTTTGAAATTATTTTATGACTTCCAGGAGCTGCAGCAGTTCTTAGCAAGGCTATATGTGTGTATTATTGACACATATGTGCTAAATTCTGACAGCTTCTAGCCAAGGGGGGTAGCATGGGAATCAGAAGTCAGATGAAAAGATGTATGTGATGCTATTCTGTAATCCATCACTAAAATGATATTTTAATAATAGGTGAGACTGAAGTCTCAGTGCACTCTGTTTTTAGAACCAGACAAAGAAGGACCCCTCACCCACTTCATCTTGCCTTGCTCTAGTAAGTGACCAGGGAATAGTAATTCTATAGATCAGTCAGAAGAATACAGTGAGATTAGTTAAGTACTGTTTTTCTGTATCTGTGTGAATCTGTTCACCTGTGTTATTTTAATATTTCCTGTGATTGAAAGTCTGGTGTTTATTGTAAATAGATATTCTGTATTTTCATGTTCTTTTATTATTTATTATTAAATATATTTAAACTTTTCATTGTGGCTGGACCCTTAGAGAATATTTTAACCTTTGAGAGTACTTATATCTATTTGGTGACTCTGTGGTCACTCCTGAAAGCCTTACAGCAATGGTCAAACACTATCATTTGTATTAATATTAATTACACTCAGTATAATTGAGTACCCTTTCAAAAGCCTCAAATTAGCTGGCTTTGGAGTGTCTGGTGACAGTTTAACTACCTTATAGTCTGGGCAGAAGGCACCATAGCTAGTAAATCTGTGCCAGCCTTTCTCAGGTGTGTGTGTGTGTGTGTGTGTGTGTGTGTGTGTGTGTGTGTGTGTGTGTGTGTGTGTGTGTGTGTGTGTGTGTTTATACAAATCAAATCTCCAAGAGTGTATGTGTGTCAGCTGCTTGGAGCAGGGACATGAAGCACTGGTTTCACAGAGAGAGTGGTGGAGGACTTGGCTTGGATACTCGGTTGAGGACTCAACTCCACAACTGTGCCAGTGGGGAGTCTTACTGGGAACCTGGAGAGAGAAAGAGAAAGAGAGAGAACTCCAGACCCCAGACTGAGTGTGGTCCCTGTGTGCTCTTAAGGAAAATTGCGCTTGATGCAGAGACCTGCATCTGGAAATACTGTGTATATCTATTTTTGTTCCAAGTGAATGTCCCTCTCCAGTGTCAATGGTGAGGATTCAGCCTCCTTGATTACTGGCTCAGACAGGGGATGTCACATATACCAATTACTCTGTATGTGTTTTTGTAGCTTCAGTCTTCAAGGTCATTTAATTTCTCTAACTTTAATAGCCAGGCCCTCAGTTCATAAGTCTATGAGGTGTGTTTTTTGGTAATGCTTTTCCTTCCTGTAGCTCTTCTGCCTGCTCTGCAATTGCTTTTGCATCTGTCATCAGTTTATTTTCTTGTTTGGTAGCCACTGTTTTGCTATCAGCTACATCTTTTAGTATGATTTGCACAGGAAAACCAGTGATTTTTAAGGAATACTGAAGCATTTTTTCTGCATCCCGTTCTTTTTTGCACTGTCATAGTAAATCTACGAGGTACAGATCCAAACTTTCAAATAATCTTTTGTCTGTAAAGCATATATAAGCTTTAAAAACAAATTATCTAACAATGTTTCACCACTATTTGTTCTTTGCTCCCTTTCTTTGTCTGTCACACTCAGAGGGTACTCAAATTCAGTTTATTATAGATGTATCCTCATGCATGCACCTGTAAATCTTAAAAGTCACATCTTATTTAAAAAACAAAAAAGCTGGGAGTTTCTTAAGCCAATCAAAGAGGCACAGGGCAAATATCAGGAAATTTATTCCACATAAATCTAACTGAACTGTTTTTTATTGTTCAGCCAGGATAGTACATTTAGGAGAGATTGTGGCCTTGACAGTTTTAAACTTTAACCATGCATCTGGTATAGTAACACAAAAAGATTGTGAATCAGGTAGGTTGAGTTCTATGCTGATATCATTGATACAGCTGGCTGGATAAAAGAATATGGGGAATAATGAGGAAAGAAGTCTATTCAATAGGAAGAAATGTTACTGACTGGGTACAACAGGTTTCACTACTGGGTTCAGTACTTTAAATGTCTTTGTAATACACATTATAGAAAGTCTTGAGAAAAAAAAAAGACTTTTTAGAGTAGCACAAAGAGCTGTAATCTTTCAATCTACAGCCAGGGATAAAATAAAGACTGAAGTAGATGTTTTAAAATAGATCTTTTTGTCATGTTAGTTCTAACAGTAAGACAGAATTCACATTTTTTTTTTTGCTTTTATAAAATAAATTTATTATTATAAATTCAGTAATTAAACAAAACTGCAGCACTAGGATACAAAGAAAATATGAAGAGCATAAACAGAGTAGCTAACCAAAAATGAAAACATGAAAGCATAAGTTAAGTCAAGAAAGCAGGATGGCTGCCTTGCTTCAGCTAGCAGTTAGAGACTGAACATGTATGCAAGTGGTTTTGCAATTGATGCTGCTGTAAGTTTTAAGAATATGATTTGCAGTCCTTTCTTCCTCCTTTTCTCATAAATGCTTGCTAGCCATCACCCCTCTCATCCATCTCTCTCTCTCTCTCTTCTCTCTCTCTCTCTCTCTCTCTCTCACACACACACACATAGGGATCCAGACCACTATTAAGGTTTTGTAACTCAGCCTTAGTCAGTGGCTCCTACAGAAGCCAGTAGTTCAGACTGTAGAACTACCCTCCTGCACATGCTCATTACTGCGCACACCTGACTGCAGCCACATAATGTGTGTTGTATGTGTGCATGCCTCTATTATGGCCCATTTTCTTCTGGCATACTTGTAGTACATCTAGCCTCCAATGCTGTTAGTAGAGCTGCAGGCCTAGCTGACTCTGTCTGCCAAGAATGGGCAAACTGGCATAAGCCACTCAGCCTAATCCTCCTTTGTCAGCTTTATAAATACTCAAGGTTCTGGTCAGGTATGTTAGAATCAGGGCTTCATCCCTTTGTGCTACTGTTAACTAGTGGACATTGGTAACCACAAGGGTAATTTGGTCATAGCATTTTCTTTGTGCTGCTAAACATTATAATGAATTACATTTCAATTCCAAAACCACTTGCATACATTTTCAGTCTCTAAGTACTTGCCCTGTCGCACCTGCATTCATATACTCATTTATCTTCCCTCTGAAAGACTACAGACCTTTTTCAAATGTATGCCTCATATCAATACTATTTGATAAATTAAACACATACATAGTTATGCCCATTCAAGTGATCAACAACATGGTTTCAGGAATTCCCTTAGTACTTAAACACCTCTGCTATCTGTCACTGACAGTACTTATGCAAGTATCAGTGATGGCCATACCACTGCAGACATTTTTGTCAACTTAACAAGAGCATTTGAGACACTTAACCATAAATATTTACTACAAAACTTTTGCCAACTTAACACTTTTAAATGACTTGCATACTACCTAATGGAGAGAACCTTCCAAGTCTATGCTAAAAAACGTCTCTCCAAAATTGGAACTTTAACACAGACGTATCATAAGGCTCAGTCACTGGACCTCTACTAGTCTCCGTCTTCTTGAATGACATCACACAGGACCTGTCTAATCACAATATGGCCCTGTATGCAGATGGTATACCACTAATTAAAAAACATAAGTCCTTTGAAAGACTACAAAAAGACATCTAGTCCCAATTTCATCAACTCTGCAATTGGCTTTAAATTTCAAACCAATATTTCCATAACTATCATTATGATATCTCCTACTCCAAAAATGCTATCCTCACCCCCCCTTAGTCATTACAAACCTAAAAGGCAAAGTTATACCAACTGTTAAAGAACAAAAACACCTAGGAGTAACACTTGACCCCACACTTACTTCTCCACACATACAGATAAAATCTCCAAGGTATTGTCACAACAAAAACTTTGTTAGTCTCTCACTCCTACTATCCCCAGAATCAGACATGTCCATAGAAAAATTTTTCTAATTCCTAAAATTAAATATGTCCTTTCCCTTCTGACATTACAATTTTCAAAGAATACACAAAGAATACAACTAGTTGAATATAGAATACTTAGGTTTGCACTAATGTATGGAACAAGCACCAACCGCTACATCTTGTATGCAAAGTCTCAATGGCTGTCAATTACAAGCAGAGCCATATATCTACTAAGCGCCCTCAAAGTTAAAATTTTTACACACGGTTACTGCCCTCCATTAAAAAGTTAGGTCACCCTCCATATCCCTAGAATCCCATACCTTGTACTTAGACCTACTGGAGACACTCATCATTAAACCAAATACTCTATTCATGGGAGGCTTTAACTACCCCTCTATAGACCAGGAAACATACACTGCCTCATATTCACAACATACCTCTCAACTGTACCGAATTTCTCAGTAAAGGCTGGTTTTGAGGTCAAAATTTTGGGGAGCCATGAATTCCCGAGTGGCCCCTTTAATTTCCGAATTACCCGGGTTTTTCTTTTTGAAGTTATGGCTCAGCAGCTGAATTCTGACATCATCATGTGCAGGTCTCAATGACATCAGAATTCTGTCCGGCCATTCGTTACTGCCTCATATTCACAACATACCTCTCAACCATACCGAATTCCTCAGTAAATGCTGGTTTCAGGTAAAAATATTGTGGTACCATGAATTCCTGATTGGCCCCTTCAATTTCTGAATTTCCTGTTTTTTTTTTTTGGTTTTTTTTGTTTTTTTGAAGTTATGACTCGGCAGCTGACTTCTGACATCATCACGTACAGGGTGCAATGACATCAGAATTCTGCAGAGCCATTTATTACTGCCTCCTATTCACAACATACCGCTCAACCGTACCAAATTCATTGGTAAATGCCAGTTTTGAGGTCAAAATGTTGGGGTGCCACGAATTCCCAAGTGGCCCCTTTAATTTCCGAATTTCCCAGGGATTTTTGAAGTTATGGCTCGGCAGCTGAATTCTGACATCATCACATGCAGGGCACAATGATGTCAGACTGCTTAATTTTTAACTTTATCACTCCTCAGGTCAGGCAGTATGCACCAGCTCCTCCTGGTAAGGGCAATCCAGGCTGTTTGCAATTTCATTATGTACTTGGGCTGAACGTAGCATGTAACATTGCATTGATACAAGAGACTGGGCTGTTTGCAGTTTCATTATGTTGTTTGCATTGATACAAGTGTACGGGGAGGAGAGGGGCAGTCCAGACTGTTTGCAGTTTTATTATGTACTTGGGCTGAATGTAGCATTGCACTGATACAAGAGACAGGGCTGAACTTGTTTCAGTTTTCTTCTGTTTCACAAACATTATGTTTCATTCTTCTGCATTGATTGATTTAAATGGAGAGAGGTAGGAGTGTGTGTGTGTGTGTGTGTGTGTGTGTGTGTGTGTGTGTGTGTGTGTGTGTGTGTGTGTGTGTGTGTGTGTGTAGTTAGAATTACCCAGACTCAAACCCTGTACCTTAAGTACAAGAAGCAAGAGCCTAAAGTCTTTACCCATACCACCACTTGTGATTCAAGGAGTTAAGACCATAGTTCTCAACTGTCCAAAGTTTCACAGAATGTCTGAAATGTTTGGCTCATACATTTGATCTGTTCCTCTTAAAGGTTGTGGTTTTCTGGCAAACCAGTGAGAACTGAATTCACTAAATAATGATAGTCATCTAACTTTCAGTCTTCCTATCTTTCAGGAAACACATGGTAAAACAAAACATTTTATTCTAGCAACTTTCTAAGAATATACAAGCAATATTTAAAATGTGTCCCTGGTTTTGGGCCTTTGCCCCCCCCCCCAAGAAATGTTGGCTATTTTGCAGATTGCTTGTGCTGCTTAGTTCTTCAGGGGAGAGAAGTTTAGTGCTGCATATGCCAAGTCTGTTTATGTTGTTAGTAGCACAACAGGTAGTATACTTGCTTTTGATGCAGAAGGCTGTGGGTTCTACTCCCACAGTATGTAGATGGATTGCTGATACTGTACTGTGTTGTACTTTTAAAGAGGGTAGATGCTGCAGTCCTGCAGAGATACCTGGTAACTATGAGCCTGTTATCAGTTTGCAATCCATTCCCTATTGCAATATTACTTGCTTATTGTTTTTTTTTTAAATGTAACATAGGCAATTTATTCCTCAAGGGCAACAGGCACTTTAATTGAAGATGAAACAATGAAATATAAAGTTGTTTTCTAGCAGCAACTCTTCATTAGTTACAGATCTCTTTAATGTGGAATTGTTTAGATGACTTTTACTTCTGCAGAGATTATGCATATTTACTGATACTGGTGGACTGTAGAAGTCTGAGTAGACTTTATAATGGAAATGTTCTGAATTGGGCATTTTTGTCATTATTGGTTCATGCATTTTGTTTGATTGCTTACTGGAAAAATGTTCTAAACAATAAATTTAAAATGCACTCTAACAAGTATGCTGTATTATACAAGGAATATAATTTAATACAATCAGGAATGTGTATCAAAGAACACATGAATGTTTCGTGTGTAAGGGGACTATGATTTGAAAACAGCCCAGAGGTAATCTTTATCCACCATTAGTTAAATGCATTTTCTTTGAATGTGGGCTTCAATGCTGTTTCAATGTGAATTTCAAGGGCAGAGAAGTTTTAATGCTAAGTCTATTTTCATTGTGAGACTATTACTTTGTTTAGCAGATGTCTATTAGTGTTTGTGCTATAAAATGTAAAATAAAAGTTTTAAATGTATCCATATAATCACTGTAGAAGTAAAGTAGTATGCACATTGCAGTGTTATGCTAATGGGGCAAAATAGCCAAGCAATGGGGCATTGGAATGGCTGCAGGGGGAAGGGCTGTGTATGGGGGGCACCATTCAACCATGATTTTGTGAGCCGGGAAGGGTGGCAAACTCAAAGACAGCCCAGGGTGGCACAAACTGTAGCTATGCCACTGATCACTAGGCCATGCAGAATGAGTTTTGGAGGTCCTACCAAACTATAATATTCTTTTGCTAAGATAAGAATACTGCCTGCCATTAAATGCTGTACATTTACCACAATACCCACATACTGCAAGTCACCAAAAATAAAATCCTAAGGTTCATCAGCTTCTCCCTTCCCAGTGAACATCATTAATACATATTTAAAAATGGTTGCCATTTACTACAGGGTCTACTCTGGGGCCATATTTTGGTTGTCTGTTCTTAAGTTTGTGTTTGAAAGTTGGTATCCTATAATTCCATTAGAGTGGGTGGGCTTATATAATTATGTATGCAACGTTTATGTTAATCAGTGTACAGATTTGTACGTATTTTTCATGGGCCTTTGTCCAGAGTTTTGATGTTTCCAGATTGACAGGTATGATTCACACAAATACCCTTGACCAGACAGTACATATACCCACCACAGGTCTAAACATACTGGACTTGGTACTCATCAATATGGGAAAGACCTGCACTTCCCCTCCCAATGTCATGTCCTCACTGGTGAGTTAAGACCCCAAAACTGTCTATTTTAAAATAAAAGTCAACTTAGTAACCCCAGCAAACTCTGTAACAGTCAGGAACTATTCCAAAGTAAACTACATCCTCTTAAATGATAGTTTTTCAAAACTGAATGCACTCCCAACCAAGAGTTCACAGTACCCTACGTGGAATTGTTTACAGAGGCTCTATACAACCATGTAAATGGCTATATAGAGGCTGCTGTACCTACTAGAAGTAAGCCCAAAACAAACTCTAAAAACAAAGCACAGCAGTGGAATCATAACATCAATAGATTATATAACAAAAGGAAAAGGTTATGGCAAAAAGTCAGTAAGAACAACTCCCATAATGAAAAGAGATCTCTAATTAAACTAAACAGGAAACTAAGAGGACTAATTATGTCCACCAAGGCTAACTACAAGGTCAAGATAGCCTCACAGGCTAAAGCAACCACAAAGCCTTCTTCAGCTATGTCCAAAACCTCAAAGGCGGCACACATTAGTGTGTTGAACTAGTGGTCAATAGCACAACCTTCACTAAGCAGAGGATCATAGTGAATTTGCTGGTTGATAAACTGTCACCCATGAAATACCAACTAGCATAACCCCCCAAAACTCTCCCCCATGAAATACCAACTAGCATAACCCCCCAACTATTAACAGGGAACAGGCTCTAGCGCTGCACACTAAGGCCCAAAACACAGTCTCAGTAGGTCTCATCGGTATCCCAGGATGCCTCGTAAATAGCTTGAGACATGATCTATCAGCACCAGTTGAGTCACTTTTCAACTTTAGCCTCAGGACAGGCTTTGTACCATGTGAATGGAGGGCTGTTATGGTTATCCCACTTCCCAAGGGTGGACCATTAACCGACTCCAGAAACTACAGACCTATTAGTCTCACTAATGTATTATGCAAAGTCATGGAATGCCAAACAACAAACTGAAATAACTGCAAAACAATGCACCAGTAATAAAAGAAGTGGTTAGGGCACATGAGTTCAGGCTGCACAGAATGAATTATTCAATGACTAAAATCAACCACAAGCTGTGGTTGATTTTAGTCATTGAATAAATTATTCTGTGCAGCCTGAAGTCATGTGCCCTAATCGCTTCTTTTATTATGAAGTCATGGAATGAATTATCATGGAAATGATTGACAAAGACATAGACACTGGATCCAACCCAGTTTGGCTTTGTCAACAGAAAATCATACCTACAAAACCTTGAGGGCTTCTATGAGAAGGTCACCAAGGCAATGGATGAGGAGAAAACAGTGCATACCACCTGTCTGGACCTGGGTAAGAAGTTTAATACAATACCTCACTCGAGTATAGTTGAAAAACTCACTGAACTGGGCATAACTCACTTTGTAACTCAGTGGATTGTCAGCTGGCTCACAGGTCCCTGGAAGTCAAGATTGGTGATACCACCTCCACTAAGAGATTGGTCACCAGCAGGTTATCTCACAGCTCCATGCTGGGACCACTCCTATTTGACATCTATTTCTCAGAGGTAAAGGCTAATGTCAAGGGCTTTTGGCTGACCAAGTTCACAGATGACTGCAAATTGCAAGCTATCATAAATTTCTCCCATAACAGAAACATCTGATGAGTGGGTTTAACACAGACAAATAACTGATGTCAAAGTAACACACTAAAATTCACTGCCAAAAAATACATTATAGTGCCTTGTGGGAAAAATGCCACCCAGGCTAATTACTCCATTAATAAGACACCCGCTAAGAGTCGGCCCAGTAGCAGAGCCAGACCATGGTGAAATGAGCCCTAGGCAGAATAATGGATCAGGGCCCACCTTTCTACCCCCCCCCCAGCAACCATTCCAGTATCACATTACGTGGCTGTGTCTCTCCATCTGGCATAAACACCGTTCAGGCCTGTCAGTGTAAATACTATTTTCTTCTTTACTTTTACAGTGTTTACAGAGATTTGATTTAAAACCCTTATTTCAAATTTTATGGCATAAATATCTGAAGGTTTCTTGGTAATGAAAGCAAAACAAAATACTCTCACATTGAAAACAGACAGCATGAGCAATAGTAAACTTGTCTTCCCCTGAAACTCACATTCACTGAAAATGCATGTAGCCAGAGATGGATTGTGTGTATATTTACATCCACAGGTATCCCCAAACTATAGGTACATCGTTGACATCTTTGACAGATGTCGGTGTCAGAAAATTGACAATAATAATGATTGCTCTTACTAATACAGAGATTGCTACCTGCAAACAACTTTGCACTTAATTGCTTAATTGATAATGCAGTGCCTGCTGCCCTTGAAAAATAAATTGCCTGTGTTGCTTTAAAAAAAGAATGTGTTGGTGATATTGGCCAAACATTTCCTGAACTGGATCAGTTGTGCAATAGGGAATGCTAGGCATGAGGCCTTGGAGATCATTAAGGAGCCTAGTGCAAATTCCCAATTGCTCCAAAGCATTGTCTGGTTAAATGACTTGCTGAATGTCACGTGAGAGATAAATGAAGGTGGAAAGATTCAAACCCAGCACCCTTGCCACAGGAAGCAATTCATTAACAAATCAGAGCTTTAGCACATTTGTGCCAACTCCCAGACTAACAGCTTTTAACTTACTGCATAAATCCTTTACAGTCCGATCTTGTAGAGATGACTGAACCACAATAACATGCAACAATGCCTACATAAGGGATGCTGAAGATCACATCATTCTGATCATCATTAACTAATACAGACTATATAACCTGACAAATGTTTTCCCTTTCCGTTTTCTGGATGCTCTAAAAAAGGTACTGCAAAAATATATTACTAAAATGAACATGTTTAGACTGTGTTACACAATCCACAATATAAATGTAATAGTAGCTTTTGTTCAATAATCCACAAATCATGCACAAATCAGAAATACTACTGCATATAGTTGTGGAGGGTACATGCTTGAAGGGCACCTACATCTAATTTTTGACCTGCCTAAATGTTTTCTGGCAGATTACTCTAAATCACTTAAAAAATTACCAGTACAGGTTTTGCATCAACATGTATGGGTTTGATAATTGGATTAAGGCTCTTACCCCTGTACCTAAGGAATAGGGTTTGATTCTGACAAGCCCCCATAACTAAGTGGGGAATTATACACATGCACTGCTGTTTCATTGGCTGAAAGCAGGAAGCAGCAGGATGTGAACAAAACAGGCAACTCTTAAACTGATAGTATGTGGTCACTCAAAAAAGTAATAAAACTTTTCAGTTCTTTTTTTTTAATGTTGTGGTCCCCCCCCCCCTCCATTAGCATGGGGCCCTAGGCAGTAATCTGGGAACATGTGTAGACAGTAATATGGCCTTTGAACAAGATGTGGCCAAGGTTGTAAAAAAATCATTCTATGTCACTCAACTTATAAGTAAAGGCATGAAATTCAGGTCCAAGGAAGTCTTAGTGACACTTTAGTCAGCCCTTATCAGAATCATCATGGAGTATAATACCCCCTTTAACGTGTACCTGACCAAACATAAGCAACAGCTGGAACACTCCCAAAGGTGCCTTACCAGGAGAATCCAGGTATAAACACATTGTCATATATGGATTGCCTTAAAGCCTTATCTCTGTAATCTGTCTTCTATGAGTCTATATTATTTCCTTCCATCTCCAACGAACAGCTGTTCATCAATCACTACCCATTGAACAGCCATTCAGTGAACATTACTTGGCCACCAGAGCAACCATAATATGAACTACATAATTTTACACTTACAAAGGAGGGGGACTTTGCCCTCACACTCCCCAATGTGGTGGGCTGCGCCCCCCTACATCCCACTACATATAACTCTGAGATTGCACTACAGTGAAGAAAAGGGCTAATTCACGATGCTGCCTATCTAGCTACGTTCCCAGGGAAAAACGTTGATGTAGTGATCATTCGCTAAATGTAGCATTCGATGTAGTTGTGTCAATGAATAGGGATTTAATGGAGACATCTTTCAAGGAAATTATATTGACCCATCTGCTACAGGTTACTGGCATACAAGGCATCCTTGCATCCATCACTGATGGACCTTTTGCACATCCACAAAATAAACAGCATCAGAACCACTAAATCTAAGGATTTAAATTTTGTTTGTAGCATAAATAAGACATGTTGGCAAAACAGATATGTGTCTCAGATGATCCCCATGCTCTGGAATAGGCTCCCTATTCATGTGAAGCAGAGTCCATTCCCAACCCTATTTAAGTGTAACTGTTTGTTTTTAACTAACATCTTTATTGAATTGTCACTCATGACATAGGCAAGCATACATTTATATAAATGAAAACAAACCATATTGACATATTTTCGCATATATCTATATAGTCATTGTCAGTCAAACATTACATAGCTAATTTAATTCCTACCATCCCTTAAACCTCATTCCTTCTCCAAAACATTATTCCTTATGTATTGTTCCCACAATTCCAATTTTTTCTGTCTAATTTGTTCATACCAATTTAAGTGTCACCTTGATTAATGGATGGGATATCAGAAATTCACCACAGGTCTGACCCACATGTCTTTGATAGACCGAGGCAGACAGTAATGCCCAAGCTAACATACCCCCCTCCACACGCACACGCACACACACACACACACACACACACACACACACACACACACACACACACACACACACACACACACACACACACCTTCTAGAAACCTCCTAATAAACATACTCCCTCCTAATAAATACCCTTGATACATAGGGACACAATTGGATTGCATGGCTAAGCTGATAAAGGCCTTGGTGGCTGTTAGCCTAATATACCTATGAACCTATGAACCTGTAAGGTTACTACAGATCCAAGATCATAATTACTGTCTTAAAAATAGCCAAGATAATTCAATCACTCCAAACAGACCTAGATTTAAACTAGCAATATGTGAAACATTTATGTCCAGTTGGGACCAGTTATAGTGAATGAACTACCAGTAGATATAAAAAGGACTAAAATCATTCCACATTCAAAAAATTATTAAGCAACATCTGCAATATGAAAATAAATGCAACTGCTTTCATTATACTGGCTAAGCTGCTTGCTAAATGTCTCACACAACCCCTTATTATCATTTTCAAATGGACAACTATACTATCCAACAACTTTATAACTGGAAATCAAAAAACTTTGTTCTCATATATTTGAAATTTCTTCCTATGTGACCAAAGTGAAATGTTACTTGTATTTTGTATTGTCTGTTCAACTACAATTCTCATTCTGCATTCCAAACCCTCTGAATATAAATGCATGCACTACATAAGTTGTTTAATGTAATTCAATACTTGTTTTAATTAATTGTCATATGTCTTTCTATTTACCCGGCTATTTTGTTTTACTGTTCTATATTTTACTGTTATTATAATTGTTGGCTTTTGGTTTGGGTCATGGCTGAAAGGGGTCTTTAGACGAGACCAACTACCCGATTATCAAATGTAATAAATAAATACAAATATATGTTTGTTCAAGTTAGTGGACTACAAGCAGTGATTTTTTTTCTGCAGGAATCTTGTGAATATTCAGGAAAGGCAACTAACAATGGAGTTCCATATTTTGGGTAGACCTATATTTTTAAAAAGGAAAACCTTTGACATGTTAACATAGTTTACAACCACAATGGCCATTGAGGAAGGGCTAAAAAACATTTAGTAGGCAGGCCTTACCTAGCTGCATCAATGTTAGCTCAGTTTGCTAACGAATATACTTTTCTGTTGCAATGAGGTGAAATATACTTAAATAAGCACAATGTATATCTAAGAAAATAGGACTCAAATGAAAGTGTGTTAACTTTAAGAGAATAACTACATTTAGTTTAGAAACATATGTAGTGACTGCAGATGACTGAAAGTCTAGGCTGTCTAGTGACTTCTGGCTAGTACCCCATCTGTAGCTGCTACACCTCCCCTATGTTGGCCTAGTCAGTCTTCCCTCCCCACCACTAACTAGGCAGGTCCTTGCCATTCACTTACTAGGTGAAATTAAGCCTAAGAACTGCCGCCTGAAAACCTTTGTAGTTGCAAAAAATCCATATATAATTAGTGTAGCTGGCTAAGAGTTTTAGATTAAAATAAAATCTTAGCAATTGTTACTGGTTTATTTACTTACTTACTATTGTTTACAGACTTAGTAATACTAGGCATTGTTGCCTATTTTCCAGGAAAGACCTAAAGTGGCATTTATACTAATACAGAAAGAAATGCGGTCTAGACTGAAGGAAAATCCCCCTACTCATTTGGAGGAGATAGTATTGCTTTCTTTCTCAGAAGAGCTATGGCAGAAGCAGAGACTAAGAGAAATGCTGAAGAAATGGATATTGATGGTTACAGTAGAGGAGGTGTAGAGATAGTGATGCTGAAAAGTGATGGACCTTCTACCAATACATTACACAGTTTGATGAATGTTTAAGCAGAACGTGCCTAAATCTGAGATTCTTTAGGAGCACATTAATAGATTAAAAGGCAGACAAAATTATGTATGGATTTGCATAGTACCCAGAGCTAAGACTGTGTACTAGAGGTTTTACAGCATCTAGAATTTGTGCCAGATGATTATGATGTGGAAAAGAATGAGGTAGAAATACAATAGCCGTTACTGGACAAGAAAACTGATGAGACACAAGTGACAATCATTTGATGAAGTGGTAAGACAGAAATGGCCTTCAAAAAGGTAAGCTATTCACTGTAATGTCATTCAACTGAAATATTTATACAACGAAAATGAACTGTCTAACTTCTGTTTATGAAGAAATGTGCAACCCTGAAACAGTATAGCGTTACATTGGTTATAGATGCATGTTTTTTCCCCATTATTAGCATTCTGTGCTATTTTTATATTATTGTTGCATACCATAGATGACATTTGCACTTCATAAAGTTTGCCCTTCATAAAATGATAATTTTTCCTTTCAAGCAGAAAGGGATATGTTTTCTGCAGTTAAGGACGAATGCACTTACAGAAGATAATATTTAAAAAAGAAATGTAAAACTTTTGTGATGTACTTGAAGAAAGCAGTGGATAATGTTAGATTATAGACAGTGGGCTGGGATGAAATGTTTTATATGAAAATTAAAGCTATGCTTTTAGTTCACATTGTTGTTGTTATTTTCGTACAGAAGGAAGAAACAAGAGTGCAGCTTCGGTACTGGAAGAATACTATAGCTCGTAACAGCAAAACAACCAGCAAATCAGCCACTAAACTCAAATCTTGTCGAAGAATGTGTTTAGTACCAAAGATAGGTTAAAAACATCCACAGTTTAGCACTTTCATCTGTAACACTAAGACTTCATCAGAACAGTTCTACAATATTTCAGGGGAAGTAGCCAGGGTGAAACTTGGAAATACACGTACAGGTGAGAAACTATACAAAAATGGCTTTTATTCATTGTGCTACACATTGCAGATAGAGGTTAATTTGTTTTAGTTGTTTTTGTATTTAACACAGTTTGTGTTGTCTGAGTTATTCCCACTAAGCCTGTGACCTTTTTTGGGAGATACCAAAGGGGGTGCTATTCATATTGACATGGGTAAATCTGACCAGGGCACCAGGGAAAATTCCCCCACTCACTTCCCAACTTTGGGAAGGAGAGGTAAGATGATGACATGGAGCAGAAGTGAATCCAAATAGTTGATAGATTCTGGAAATTGATCATATTGGCAGGAAGCGTTTTGAGCATACAGGAGTTGCTCAGTATTAATACTTCTTCTCCTATACCTTGAAAAGACAATAAATGGCTTTGAGAAAATGTTGTGAGAAACTGATACATAGTAACTATGGAAACCACAGAATGCTTGGTGGATTTAGAACTTACCTTGATTCTGTCAGCTTCCCAAGCATGTTTCACTGCATTATAACAGAATTAAAAACCTTTTGTCATCAGCTGTAAGCAGTCTGGGAAATGTAACTGAAGTGTTCAAACAAGAGGATGTGCAGAGTGGTGTATGACAATGACTGCAATCATTTGCCAATGTCATTAAATGAAATGTAGATCTGCAGGCAGAATGAAGGATTGCTTCAGGGAGACCAGTGGACCACAGAAATGTTTTCATTCTTTTGGTTTAGTTGTGAGGCGTAGGGGCATGGGCAGTCTTGACTTCTGGAATCTAATTGTTAGCTTTGCAAATTTCTATTCCAAAGATCTATGCTTTAATGCACTTCTCCTATAAAGTAATACTTCCTTTAAATTTTGAAAGAGGGGAAGGCTGCAATCTTTTTTGATTAATTTTGAAAAACAGAAAGATTCAGTGCCATGTTAAAACTTTGTCTTTGTATGACTTTCATCCAAACTGTAGGATAAAGACAGTTATAGACAAGAGATATATATATTTTTTTTCAAGAGTCTGTAATGAGAACCTCTTCATCTTTAAGTCTGCATTATTTCTTGCCCATTGAATAAAATCGTAGACAGATAAGGATAAATAATGGGGTGGGAAGAGATGTGGAAGTCAATGCATGTAAATGAATTTGGGCATTTGGAAAATCAAATCTTTGTTGTACAAATAAATGTATTTTTTATGTGGGTCATTTTTTTTTTTTTTTTTTGTTGCAAGAAGATGAAACATTTTGAGTACTCCTGACCTGGATGAAGTTATAAGAGAGTGGTGAAGGAGAAGTGGGCACAGACAAAGAATAGCTAAGTACTTAGGCTAGGCTGAATTCTGCATCATGCTGGACAACATGCCAGACAACAGAGAACTCTATGACAGGTGTAGTAAAACTCTAAAATGACGCTTTGTCCTGAGCACCAAACAACATGGAACAAAACCTATATTTCGTTATTTCACTCGTTTACTAAAGGTACAATAGGAGACGTGGGGCTCCTTTTGCCTTCACATAAGAATGATATGTAGCAGCAGAGGCTGGATCAGCATTAGTACTCAGAAATAGCAATGATAAGTTATTACAAGTTAGATATTTCTATAAATGGTAGCAAGAAAAATGCTTAAATCCTGCACCTGTGGTCACATCTTCAGTTTATATTCCATGTACTGCATTACCAGTGCACAGTCAGAATCAGAATATGATGGTGCAAATAATGGCTGCCTTGAACACAAGTTATAGACTGAGCAGAGCAAGATGATGTAGAAGGAGACATGTTGTAGAATTTAAAGTGAAAGCGTCCATTACACTTATACACTTATCAGTTTTAAGCAATGTGATCTATGCACCAGTTGTCCCAGCATGTACTGCTGTCTAAAATTAGTAGTTGATTTGTGTAGCAGATTTGTATCCAGATCTATACAGTCCCTACTCTGTGTGCTAGAAAGGTTCCTCCTGATACCGTGTCATCTTTTAAGTAGGATAAAGGTACCTACAGGGAACCCTTGCTGTAACATCTTCAAAGCCATTTAACAGGGGAATATTTTGTTTGAAACCGGAGACCTAAATTCAGTGGAGTGAAAAGCATGACTGACAGAAGTAGTAGCAACATTTTTTTCCCTTGAGATTAACTACATTTTGAGCATAAATACATACTAGAAGAACCAACATGTCCTACAAATTATTTGAATTGGAAATAATCTGACTTGTTTTAAATTAAACTGGAGAAGTTGTATTGAACTCTTCACCTTTTTGCATTATATACTTCAGCCATTTCTTGCACGGTAAAAAGATTGCAAAATGCCATCTTTGAGCTATAAGAACAGCAGATCTAATGCTCCAGCAGAAGCTCAGTTTCTGAGCATTTTTTTTTAATTTAGATGAATTTAAATGTATGTTCAACTTTGCATACCTAGTTTGCCATGCCATATAGGTTTGTACTAGGCTAACTGCCCTTGCGAGCCATTTTAAGCCTAGCCAATTATCCCTTGTGAGACTCCAACCCTGCACCTTTGTGTTTGTAAGGTAAACACCTTAACCATTAGGCCACCCTCTCAAGTCATTCAGTTGTACTAGTGCCCTTTATTTGGGCCACAAGTGAAGTTATAATGCTTGATTTAATTTGCTTATTTACAACTGGATTGATTTGTGTGACTGATATTGTGTAATAATCTGAAAAGTATAGCTAAAATAGCAACACTGTGCAAAATTACAGCAGCATAGTTATTTTAGTGATTATGGGTTATTTGTAAGAAACATACATGTGGTAACTTTCATGACTGGAAGTACTTATAAAACATGGTGTCAGAAAGGTTATACTTACAAGTGGTCATGATTATATTCCCTGAGCATCAACTGCCCAAATCAGAAGACACTGAGGCTCATAAAACCAGAAAAGCACCGATGGTACAGCTCGTGTGTGTGCTGGCAGTGATTCATTTGTTTTGGGAGGTGTGAGTGTGTGTGTGTGTGTGTGTGTGTGTGTGTGTGTGTGTGTGTGTGTGTGTGTGTGTGTGTGTGTGTGTGTGTACATATAGTTAGCAATATGGAGACCGCAGTGTGGGCCAGTTGGAGATTTTATCCTTGCAGTGTTTAGGCAATTTGCATTCAATGATCTGATTCATTGGCATGTTGTGCTTAATCTTTCATATTGGAACAATGAGAGCATTATTGCATTTTTAACTTAAGCAATTTTGCAACAGCGTTACCAGAACAATAATATGTAAATGTTCCAAGATATCTTTGTTCTGCCCATCTCAGGGTTATTTGCATACAAAATATAAAGGCTAAAAATTTTTATGGAAATGTAAGGCTAGGCTTCTGAAAACCTTCACAGATTAATTGCCTAATAAGTACATATGAACCTATAAATGTGCAGAATTAGTTTAGAGAGTCAATTCACATTTTATCATAAGGAAGCACTTTATGCATTCATTAACAGTACAATTCCACTCACTTCTTAGACTTGCCAGTAACTTAGGGACAGTTACCAAATTCTTCTGAAAATACTCAGGAACTCAAACATTTATTTATTATTATTATTTATTTTACATTTGTTAACCGGGCTAGTATAGCTGGATATATATCCATTTTCAGTAGAGGCCCGGGGAGAAAAGCTCCACACAAATACAAACAAACAAAAACAAAAACATATACAAACAAAAATATATATAATTACATGGTAAAAAAAAAAGGATTAAAAACCATATGATACAGTATAACATTAAAGAGATCAAAGACACTTCAGAAAGTTAACATAGAACATAATCTTTCTTAAACAGGTGAAATAGATGCACTCTAGTAAGAGTTAAGTACAATAATTTACATCAGAATTGAGGGATTTAAGCAATACATTGAATATAGTTTGGTTTAGTGATAGTCTTAGTTACACGACTGATTATTAAATGTTAGGAAGAAGGTAGAAGAGGAGGAAAACAGGGTATATGTGTTGATTAGTCAGGTTTACTACAAGAACATAGCCAGTGACTTTGGAGGTAATTTTTGAGCTTTTGTTTGAAGAGTGGCAATGATGTAGTTAGTGTTATATCACTAGGTAGCAGATTCCAGTTCCTTCCTGCTGTATTAGTAAATAGAGAGTCACCAGCTGTGTTATTAGACTTTGTTAAGCTGGCAATGACTTTACTAGAAGAGCGAAGGGAGTTGAGATTATTATATGGGATTAAAAGTTTTGAGAGTATAGGGGTATTAGTGGGTTGGTACAGTATTTTGTGGGCAATAGTGAGTTGGGGGATTAACAGATGGTTTTGAAATTCCAGCCAGTCTAGTTGCATCAGATTAGAACAGTGGTGAGTTCTAAAGGGATTTCCAGTAGCGAATCTGGCAATATTATTGTAGGAAGTTGCAAGTTTGTTAAGGTTAGTTTTCTTAAGGTTTGTAAAAATAGGTGAGGCATACAGAAGAGTTGAGATTAGATGGGAATGAGCGATCTTGGCTCTAGCTCATGTGGTTAAGAAAGACTTAATTCTATATAAGGATCCTATTTTTCTGTTGACTATTTTAATGGTGTTGTTAATATGTTGATCAAAAGAGAGATTATTGTCAATGGTTATTCCTAACAGTTTGGTAGTAGAGTCAGGTGAGATGACAGTGGCATTATTTGAAGAGATTGTGAAGTCTAAGAGGGAGGACCTAGTAGTGGGAATAAAGAGAAGGAGTTTAGTTTTTTTGGCATTAAGTAGGAGGTAACGTTTGGTAAACCACGTTTATACCGTGTTGAAGATGTTTTGAGTAAGGGAAGAAAGTTCAGTTGGAGAGGAAGCTGAGCAAATAAGGGTGGAGTCATCTGCATATTGAATGCAGGTCACTTGAGGAATTGCTATATGGAGATCATTAATGAATAAAGAGAAAAGAAGTGGTCCAAGAATGGAACCCTGAGGGACACCGATGGTGACAGGTAACAAGGAAGAAATTTGATTTTCCCAGAGAATTGCCTGTTGCCTATTGCTGAGGTAAGATCTGAACCAATTAATGGCTAGGTTATCAAAGGAGAAAGATTCAAGAATGTTAATTAGGATGGAATGGTTAACCATGTCGAAAGCTTTAGAGAGGTCAATGAAGAGTGCAGAAGAGAGAAGGTTGTTGTTGCGGTTTCTATTGATAGTGTCTGTAAAGGATAGGAGGGTGGTGGTAGTACTATGATAAGGCCTAAAGCCATGCTGACAGCTTGCTATTATGTTGTGGAGAGAGAGATACTGTAAAAGTTGTTGGTGAATGCATTTCTCCATAATTTTTGCTAAGGGTGATAGGAGAGCAATTGGTCTATAGTTAGAGTAATCGATAGAGTTCCCACCTTTATGTAAAGGGATAATCTGGGAGATTTTCCAGATGTCTGGGATGGTTCCTTCTTGGATTGTCCTATTTATAAGTATAGATATAGGGTATGCGTTTACCTTGACTGCTTTTTGGAGATAAAGAGAAGGAAGCTTGTCAGCAGATGGGGTACAAGGCTGCAGTTTATGAATAAGTCTATAGATGAGAGAGGTAGAGATGGGTTGTAGTTTAAAGTTATGGGAGGAGTGTGCTAAGTTGATTGGAAGGTTGGAGTTATCAGTGTTGTGTTGTCTAGCTAGAGATTGTATAGTGTCAGTGAAGAAAGAGTTGAAGGTATTTGCAGTTAGGTGGGGGGTATCTAGATCAGCATCAAGTGGGGTGGGAGCTTTGGAGTTACCTGGGGAAGGCAGTCTATTGATACAAGACCAGAACTTTTTGGGATTATTTTGATGAGTTTGTTGAAGTTTACAGTAGTAGTTTTTTTGTCAGTAATTATTGCTTTTTTAGTAGTATTTCTAAGCTGGCAGAAATGAAGAAGATCAGAGCTATTTCTATGGCGTCTCCATTTGGCCCAGACTTTGTTTCTAAGTAGAATTAGATTTTTAGTTTCATTAGAGAGCCATGGGGCTATGTTGGACTTCATTCTGATGGAACGTTTGGGAGCATGTTTGTCAAGAATGGATAAGAAAGTTATATTAAAGTATATTACTGCATTTTCAAGAGGAAGGGATTTTAAGGGGTTCCAGTTGCATTCTTTGAGTTCAGTTTGAAATAAGTCTATGTTAAAATGTTTGGTAGAGCGTATTATTCTAATGGTGGGGAGGTTAGGAAAATCTTTCTTTTCTCTTGTAATATAAGTCAAAGAGTGATCACTGACATCATCTGGCAGGGTTCCTACTTTGTAAGTTTGTTTAACTTTGTTTATGAGTATCCAATCTAAAATACTCTCTTTTTTATTAGGTTTATTAATTCTTGTTGTAGAGGTAATGGTTTGGGTGAAACCATGGAGGTTGATATGAGAGGTAGGATTTTCAGCATTGATACTTTTCCAGTCTATGTTGAAGTCACCTAGGATTATTGTTTCTTGGGGGTAAGTCGAAGATACCCAGCTGAGAAAGGCTTCTAAAGTGGGTATATTATTACCTGGTGGTAAGTAAATACAGATAATGTAAAGGGATTTCTTGGTGTTAAATTGGAATTTAGTTATGAGGACTTCTACTTTGCTATCCTGGGTTGGATAAGCTGGAAGGGTGGAGACATGAAGTTCATTCTTAAAAAGAATTGCTACTCCACCGCCTTTACGTTTTGATCGGTCAAGTCTCACTATATTATAGCCTTGGGGAGTAATCTCATTGTCTTTTGTATCAGGTTTTAGCCAAGTCTCAGTGAGGCAGAGAATATCAAAGGAACGGATATCTAGGAGGGCATGAAGGTGAGATACTTTATTATTGATGCTTTGAATGTTCAGATGTCCTATTAGGAGGGAATTATTGAGTTTAGGGTTAGTTATTTGAAAAGTAGGGTTGGTAGGGCCAGGGTTGGGGTGGATGTCTCCATCTTGTAAGGTGGGATTATTTGGTTTTGTTATTAAGTTGTTTCTTAGATAGGTTTGAAGTTTCAATTTTTTATCAGTGGGTAGGACATTATTAATGTGGGAGAGTCTGTGGCATTTAGGTAGAAGGTAGCTAGGAGTGGAAGTAATGTTGGAGTGTGTAGTTAGGGGTGTATATGTGCAAGTTGTAGTTTGTTTGTGTGAGTGTATAAGCTGGACATGGTGCAGATTTTCAAAGGAGGTAAGAAGGTAGGCTGAGAGGATGGTGGTTAAGAGTAAAACTGAAAGTGTAAGCATAGTTAGAGTAGAGGGAGCCATCTTTGTGGAGAAGTAAAGTTGAAGTAAAGGTGAAACAAAAGGAAGAGGAAGTGGGATTGGAGAAGAGAATGAATAAGGAACCTGCAAATGTAAGTGAGGGGATAAAAGGATATTTAAGTTAAGGGTAGAGGGTTAAGAATAGAGGTATTTTAGGGAGTATATTATAGAGAGTAGTAATAGGAGGGTAGGGGTGTGGTTAAAGTAAGAGGGAAGGGTGAGTTAAGGGATTGGTTGGTTGAGTTAAGGGGTGTGTTTAAGGAGATATAAGTTTAGGACCCCTGGGGTGGGTGGGAATTGGGGGTAGGGTAGGGGAGTGGAGTGAGCCCGCAGGGCGAACGGAGCAGGTAGAAACAATTGAAGGAGAAACTGGAAAGGAGACTATCAGAAATGCAGGTAATTATAGGTAAGAGAGGTATAACATGAAAAGGAAAAGGTCTAGAATGACCAAGTACACTAGCGAATGACAAAAATAAAGGAGGGTTAAATCAGTGTTTAAGCATAAGGTGAAAGAGAGGAGGAGCAGGTCTAGGAATAGAAAAAAAAATTAGGCAAGTTTCAGGGGTAAAAAAGAAGGGAGACAGACAGAGAGTACTGGCAAGGATGAGGGTGAAGGGGGATAGGAAGACCAATACTAAAATTACAGAAGTAGGACAGTTAGAGCGAGAGGGAGCAGCAGTGAAAAAAAGGAAGGGATGAGGGTGCCACCTAGTGGATAAAACAGGTATAGAAGAAGGAGAGTGTGGAAGCTAACTAGTGAAGAGATAAAGTAAAAACTAATTATAAGAGTGAGATAGTTATAGGTGCGGAGGTGAGAAGGTAGAAGAGAGGCTGTGAAGGAGAGGTATCGGCTGCTACTGGCTCAAGCTCAGGCAAATTGTAAGACCCTTGTAGATATCCAAAACAGAGGCCTAGTATACCAGTGAGACTATGCCCATAACCTACTTTCTTCTTTTCTTGATAGAGGGTACAAAAAGGAGGCAAGCATATGCAGTCACCGGAGTTTGGACGGGTTCTTGTGACACCAGATGGGTTGTGGCTAGGGCAGGAATCACAGCAGAGTTGAGCTAGGTACTTTGGGGAGAAGGGAGGCAAGTAAAAAGGAAAAGAACAGGGTTAACACAGGTATCAGGCCTGTAAAGTAGTAAAAAATACAACATTAACAATCAGTGAAAGTTAACACAATATTACTCTAACTAACACATATAATCCACTTTACAAGCTACAAAGCAAGGCAGAGTATTTACAAGCCTTTGTTGAGCGAGAGAGCAATTCCTTAAACAACAAAGCAAAATGCTGTAACACAGTGTTGCTCTTACTAATAACTAAAACTAGAGAATATGAATGCAGCTTCTATACCAATTACGGCAGGAGTTTAACAAACATTGCAGAATAACATGCAAAAAATAAACAAGAGCTAGGTGTAATATAACTAAGAATTAAAAGTGAGTGAGGTCTTCAACATTGACTAGGGGTAATGCCTAAGCAATTGAAGGAGGTACAACGGCGAACTTTTGGAAGGCCAGATTAGCTAAGTAAGGCGCTAAAATGCTGCGTTTAGTTAAATATAGCTGGGTTTCCTAAGATTTACTTTTACTTTAGATTTACGCCTTTCTTTTCTTTTCGGGAACCTCCAGCAATGTTAAATACAAAGATATCTGGTTTAACATTTCCCTTACTTCACAATATAGACAAAGTTATACTTTAATAACCAGACTACATTTCACAAATATTTAGTATTTCATAGTGTTAGCCATTTAAGGATCTTGTTCTTTTCCTCATCATGCATTGGAATCAAATAGGTGAATGAAATGGAGTCTGATGGCATCTAGCATCTGCAAGGCACACCTAACATGCTCATTATGCATTATATAAACTACTTGTTGCACTAATAGTTTAGTCACTTCCTACCAGTCCTTGCAAGTACAGCTTTATGACAACCATTCATTTCTGAATTAATTCCTTATTTTTCATCTGACTGCATGTTCAATAAAGCTATTTCAGTCATCTACCACATGTTCTGTGAAGTAATGTTTTTTTATGTCTTCTCTGTGCTATGCAACTTGCATCCTCAAATGCTGCTTCCTTTAAACATGGTGCCCACAGTAAAGATAAGTACTCTGGTTGTTAAAGAAAATATATGGGGATTTTGGTGTCAAGGGTGTAGCCAGGCATACACTTTGTACTCTTCTGAATATATATCTTTTTTCTAGGCATCACATCAACATGTTTTGGTCATTTTAAGTCTACAACTGTCTTAAATGAATGCCATTATTAGCAGGTACAATATTGCTAATCTAAAAACAATATTTTTAATAGCTTTAGGGGAAACACATGAAAATGTTACATTTATTAAGTGCTGGGGAGAGCATTTTGAGAGATGTATCCATTTTTAAGTGAGAGGTACCCTGGGGGGGGGGGGGGGGGGGCACTAAGAGTTTGTGAGTACAAAATGGAATTTGCTTGCTACATCCCTGTTTGGTGCCTCTAGCCAGGGTCAGAGGTTAGCATCTCTACCACATAGTCTGTATCCTGTATCAATGCACAGTCTGGAATACACGATTATGAAACTGGATCCATACCATTGCTGTGTGTATCACTAATCACTGCTTAGTCCATCCTAAAATATTCAAATGCTCTATAGAATCAGAAGTAATTGAAAATAATGTCCAAAAATGATGACCAAATGCAGCAAGCTAAAAGAACTTCCTTTATTCCAACAAAAAGCACAAGTACTGAGTACTTTCACAGAACATATATGCTTCTGCAGGTGATAGCATCTGCACTTTTCATCTAGCTGTTTTTATACTTACCAATTAATACATTAATTGAATAATCTGGTTAAAATTATTAACTTTTAAAGTTGTACTTCTTTATAAGCTTCAAATATGCATACTCATATAGACATAAACATAAAAACAGAAACAAAACACATTAAAATACTAATAAAATGTTTAGTATATTCAGTTAATACAATTATGTAAGTGATTGAATTCAGGTTTAAAAGAAAATATTTCATTGACACCTGGGTGGGGGTGCATTAAAATGCAGTATCCACTTATTTCCCTTTCTCTCAGTATAGTTCTTGATGTCCCCACCTCTCTTTGTTCGAGAAACATTTTCTAAAATTAAAAATTTAAGTACATGCTACTCATTTGTATTCAATATATGTTTATACAGAGAGTTAGTAATAACCTGTCTCCTTATTTCAGGCATATGACTGTTTATATGTTGTTTAAACTTTTGATTTGTTTTTCCTATATAGAACACTGTGCATACCACACATCTTGCCATATAAATAATGTTGCTAGTTTTGCAGTTTCCAGAGGCTTTAATAAAGAATTCTGTCTCGAGGAATCTATAAAACTCTTACTAGTATATATATATATATATATATGTTTACAGCATATACACTTCCCACATCTATATGTTCCTACATATTTCTTCTTAAGTGAGCTACTGCTTTGTTGTTCTTTGTAACATAATTTGTTTTTTATAGTTTTGCATTTCCTATATAAAAAAGTGGGATTTGTGCCTATGCTGTTCATTTTTGGTATCAGAGACAACATGGGTCAATGTTTGTATATAATGTGCCTTCATTTTCTAGTTTTTTTGGTCATAATTCATGATGTATTTACATTCCTTATGTATATTTGATTTCTCTTTCATTTTACTGACTGCACTTTTATGAGAGAAGATTGCTGCGTAAATATTATTATGCTTAGACATGACTTCATCCTTTATTTCTAATGCTTGTTGTTTATTATACTCCCGCTGTTCAAATTCATCAGCTAGTATGTCTAGTTGTCTATTACAAGTGATATCTATAGTATTAAGCCTACTGACTCTGGCCATTTGATTTCTCATGATGTTTCTAAACATGTGTAGAGGATACATGCTATCTGCTGCTAAATATGTGTTCTTTTTTACTTGCTTCTTATATAGGGAGGTTTCTAGTCTACTTCCATTGTTCTTTTCTATATGAATGTCAAGGAAATCTATGGCTTTATAGTCGTGATAAGAGACCTTGGGACCCATGTGGACAGTAGTCTCTCCTTTGATAGTCACATCGCCACAGAAGTCTAGAAGTCCTTCTACGTGGCACACCTCATCACAAAAGGGTTCTCATCCAGGAAAAAAGAGGTCATTGTTCCCCTCTACTCGACACTTATTAGACCCATTATAGAGTACAACGCCCCTTTTGGAATGCACCTCACAAGACATCTGCAGCAGCTGGAAAGGCCACAGAAGTACCTCACAAAGAGGATTACTGGCCTCAAACAAATGACCTACACTGACCGCCTCAAAAAACTCCAGCTTTACTCTGTAGCATATCGCCTACTCTGAGATGATTTCTGCCTAACATATAAAGCTATGTCAAACCCAGAGCTGTTGGACATGCTACACCTAAAGAAATCCCAATCCCTCCGAGCTACACGCTCTAGGGACCTAAACCTTGTCACCACAATAAACAGGACGTGCTGGAGGGATAGATTCCTGTCCCAGAGACTTCCCATACTCTGGAACAGGCTACCCATCTATGTCAAGCAAAGTTCTTCATTAGCACCCTTCAAGAAAAATTTTGATGAGTGGATGGGAAATAGGAAATACACCCGGAGATCACTTCTGTGTCTGCTCGACAGTGGTACAGGAAAATAACTTTCTTGGGTGGCGTAAGCCAGGGAACCATGTTGGCTAGGCTTATGTAGGCCCTTGGGCCGATAGCCTAGTACCTACCTATGAACCTATGAACCTATGAACTTGTTCTTTAAATGTTAAAAATTTGGTGCTGCTCTGTATTTCTTCTATAAATTCATTTAATTGACACAATGGACCATCCCAAATGAGAAAAATGTCATCCACAAAATGCTTGTAGAATTACAGATTCTTATTGATCTATTTATTGATTTCATCCATAATGTTGTCCTTTTCCCACATACTCATGACTATATTTGCCTACGTATTAGCTACCGATATTCCCATAGCTACTCCTGACATTTGTTTATAGAATCTATTTCCAAACATGAACATTATGTTCTAATATTAGTTGTACTGTCACATATTAAATCTAATTTTAGATGTTTCAGTTCAATATGAACGTCTATATATTTCCTAGTCATCTCTATTCCTAAGTCATTGGGAATGCAAGTAAATAAGGAATTAACATTAAGTGTAACCAGGTAGCAAGTAGCTGCTAAATTATTTTAATTCCATTCAAATAACTCCTTTAGAAACTCTGTGCTATCCTTGATGATAACAGATGAATTTAATACACATTTCGGTTCTGATTCTAAATATTTAGATGTAGCTTTTGTTGCCCAGCCCTTGCTGAATCGATTGGGCGCAATGGTGGTCTTAACATATATTTGTGAGTTTTTGGGACTCCATAAATAATTGGAATCTCTGGTTTCTCTATATATAAATATCTATACTGTTGCTCTGTAAGCAAGTTATTTTCATATAGTTCCTCTAGTTTATTAGCAACTATCTGTTGGATATATGTGACATCAGTTCTTCTTATGCATGCATAGTCATTGGTGTTTAACATACCTAGCATTGTATTTTCATAATAATCTTTATCAAGTACAACTATCCCCCCTCCCTTGTCAGCTGGCTTTATAACAATTTGGTCATTCTATTGTAAAGATTCTGTAGCTCGATATTCCATTTCATTCAAGTTATAGAAGCATTTTTTTATGTTTCTCATGGAAAGTGTATATATATATATATATATATATATATATATATATATATATATATATATAGATAGATATAGATATATATATATATATCCTTTTCAACCATTTTTTCAAACATGTTAATAACTGGGTTTTGTGGGAGTACAAAGGTGCTACTTCTATAATGCTTGCTACTTATAACATTAGATTCTTTCACTTGCATAGAGGAAAAAAACACATTTAAATGCAATTTACATGTAAACAGTTTAAAATATGTAAGCGTTTTTGAAATATCCATACTGGTTGCAGGTACGAGTCTGAATGTCCTCCCTGTGACCTTGTGGGTTTCCTCCGGGTGCTCTGGTTTCCTCCCACATCCCAAAGACATGCTGCAGGTAGATTAGACACTCTAAATTGGCCCTAGGTGTGAGTGTGTGTGTGTGTGTGTGTGTGTGTGTGTGTGTGTGTGTGTGTGTGTGTGTGTGTGTGTGTGTGTGTGTGTGTGTGTGTGTGTGTGTGTGTGTGTGTGTGTGTGTGTGTGTGTGTGTGTGTGTGTGTGTGTGTGTGCCTTCTGTGGAAGGTTGGGTGCTGGGCTGGCAACTTGACACTGTAAAACTCCACTGCCAATCATGAGCAGACAGGTGATCCACTGTGGCGACCCCTAACCGGGAAAAGCCAAAAGAAGAAGAAGAAGTTGCAGGTACAAAAGTTAAGCCACAGTTTAACATCGCTATTTACTTTCAGTTAGCTGACATTGTGATATATTAAAAACAATGTTTTCATTAATACCTGTTTGAAAATGTTCTAACTGATCTGGTTACTTCTCTTCCATTCTCGTTGACTGTATGAACGTTTGCGCTTCGGTGGTAGTAGAAATGGCTCTTCTCTGTGTATCAAAAAATTAGAAGCATTCAAATTGAGTGGCATGGTTGTATCTACAGGATCCAAAGCAGGTACTCAATTAGCATCAACTGATGTATGCTCACCAGATGCTAATACCATATTCATTCAGTCTCCATTGTGTTAAAAGCATGCTCAGTTCCTTTCTTTCCTGCAGTCTAGTTGTGACGTCTCTTGCTTCACTCAATGGATTTTCACTGGTTGATGTCTCTGGGTTCTTCTTGCAATCATTTTGGGTCTGCTTTCTCAGCCAAAAGAACACATTGCCTGCTTTAAAATTGTTTAAATCACATTTTAGTTTACGTTTCTTCTGTTGCACAAGCATGGCTTCAAATTTAACTGATTTATCTGGTGTTTCAATTAAAGATGAAAATATGGCATTTTCAATTAGTTCAGAAAGTTCAGTATATAAAGTAATGATATCTTCCTTTAGCTGCTGCTCCTTTGGCTCAAATAACTCATTCATAAGTTTCATATACTGCATAGAAAGATTCAAGTTCAGTTTTTGCATTGATGTAGTAGGTCTGTATATAAATTGCCATATGTTGGCATTTTCAATATATGAAGACCCCTTGGGGTAATACTGAGCTTATGGTATGCATTAAATGACAGTCTCTGCCACTGTAACTTTTTAAAATTTTGAAATAGCTTTTCAGAGTTAAGAAGCTTACTTTTATATTCCTTGAAGTCAAGTAATGGTGTCACTTCTTCGATGTCCTCCACTGTAGTTTAATTCTTTTAGCAGAGGGTTATCTAACACCTCTATCAGTTGTTGTATTTGTAAAGATGTATGAGCCATATTGCTCAAAGTTGTTGCAGCTTGTGCTCGTTGCATACCAACTTGTAAACCACACAGTATATGAAAGAAGTAAAAACAAGTACCAAGTTGGTTGGTCAATCCAATGCAGTCAAATGTCCAAAAATTATGACTAAATGCAGCAAGCTAAAAGAACTTCCTTTATTCCAACAAATAGCACAAGTACTGAGTACTTTCACAGAACGTATCTGCTTCTTCAGGTGATAGCATCTGCATTTTTCATCTAGCTGTTTTTATATTTACTAACTAATACATTAATTGAATAAAAGAAACACAAACAAAATACTGTCCCAAGGTAGCAGTGGACTCAGCAGTTACAGAATTAATGAATTTCAAAACCAACAGCTCATTCAGTAATATTCAGTAATATTCCACGAGGTAGTCCGTAGTTGTAGAAGCAAAAACAGTTTATTTAAAATCACTTAAAACAAATGTTGAGCGCTTTCCTCTACATACAGTAGACTTCATCAGAACATTTCTAAAACACAAACTTTACCATTTAAATACTCCCATATCCAATCACAAACTAATTAAATAATTAACTAATTGTTTAATGCATTAACCCCTTAAGAACTACCTCTGATATTTTTTGTCAGATAAATATCCATATATTATAATATTGTTTATGTTATACTTTTAAAATAAATTAAATACTTAATATATGCATAAATAAATTGTTCTATAAACTTTTTCATTATATAAAACCATTCAAAATATATAATAAAAATTGTATAAATACAATTTATTAACTTTTTTTAAAAATTATTTAAAAATTGTGTTACTTATAAGATTCAACTGTAATATATATGTGTAAAAACAACACCTCTGACTGTATGCATACATTCAACTACTTATTAATAAAACTACGAAACATTATTTTCTAATATAGGCTTAATTGTTATATGTTCATTCAGACCAGGGATTACAGAAGCATTCAATTTAACCTGCCACCATACTTCCCTTTCACCTAACTTTTTCTTTACACATCCACCTCTAGGATTAGGGTTCACTACTTCCAAAATCCCAAATAAAAATTTGTCACATATTTTGTTACCTTTTAGATGTTCTGCTTTCCCTACGTAGAAACAAGCACAGCCTGTGCAAATAGCCAAATAAACTATGTGGGAAGATCTACAATTTCCCTTTTTAAATATAATTTTAGTAGAATTTATATCCTGCAATACCACACTATTATAGCTGACAATATATTTACACTGGTTGCATGTTCCACACTTAGTTGTTCCTCTCTTAATGTCCTTATTCTTGGTGGACAAATATTTAAATTCATACTCATTCTTTAAAGTCATAGCATTACTATGTACAAAATTAGGTTTATCGCCTATCACTTCTAGGATATTCTTGTCTATTTTTAACACATTCCAATGTTTTTCTATAAAAGTTTTTATATCCCTAGTGTTTAAACTATATTTCAATATACATGCCCTGGAATATTTACCTGCCTCAACTTCTGACCTAATTAACTACTGGCATTGGGGCACTCTTTTCTTTAACTCCTACTATAGCTTGGTACTTACTCTCTCTATTACTAAGAACATAATCCCTTATTTCATGAATCATGTCTTCTGGGTAACCTCTCACTCTGAACATATTACCTATCATTTTGAGTTCCTCACATAGATCCGATACTTCAGAGGTCATTCTGGCTGCTCTAATGAATTGACCTTTAATGATGCTTCTTTTTTGTGTAAATGAATGGCAGCTGTCATAATGTAAATAAGAATTACTATATGTATCTTTTCTATATATTTTAGTACTAAATCTATTGTTTAGCACTCTAACTTCTGTATCCAAATAAAATATATTATTAAAATCCTTATTCACTGTAAATTTCAAGTCTTGACTCCTAGAATTTAAATAATCCATAAATTCCAATAATTTCATGTCTCCCCCATTCCATAACATAAATACCTCATCCAAAAATCTAGTGTATAGATCTACATTCCGCAGCCATTCAGTTCTTAAGATGTATTCATTCTCCCAGTCAAGTAGGAATAAATTAGCAAATATAGGGGCACATGATGCCCCCATAGCAACCCCCTTACATTGCCTGTAGTACTCACCTTCAAAATAAACATAATTGTGTTTGAGTACTATGTCCACAAATTCTAAGGCCAATATTTTCTTGTCTGCATCCAATGTGCTATATTCATTCATACTGTTATTAAACCTGTCCATGCCCTCTTCAATAGGGATGCTTGAAAATAAATCTACTACATCAATAGTGACTAATAATACATTTGGTTTACATAATTCAGGTGTTAAACGCCTTAAAAAATCCCACGAATCTTTCACCAGGTGTCTTGCATTATTATAGGTAGATTTCAACCACTTATCAGCTACTTTTCCAAACTGAAATGTTTGGGATTTATTTCCAGAAATTATAGGCCGTAAGGGTGGGTCAAATATGTCCTTATGCACTTTAGGAATTCCTATTATGGTACTAATAACAGGTGTTTCATTTTTTATATACCGATATAGATCAAAGTCCACTCTTTCTTCTATTAATAGGTCTTCCAAGAACAAATCTATTTTCCTATATCCTATATTCACTTCATTAATAGAGGAAAATTTATAATTCCCTGAATTTAAGAGTATGGAATTAATCTTGTTAATATATTCGTTGGTGTCATATAGAACAATACCCCCACCCTTGTCCGGTTTCATAATCCGTACCTGATTATTTTCTTTGAATTCTTCCAATAGCTTATATTCGTCATAATCTAAGTTAAATGTTCTTCTTTTGTATTTTAACCTGTTGGAATATGCATACATTTCATCAATAACTAATTTCTCATATAAAGCCAAAATATTGTTAAGAGGTGGAGTATATGTGCTTCTTACTGGAAACTCTTTCTTATTATATTTCAAATTCTTATTGTCTAAAACTAACTGTAAGTTTAACTTTCTTACATATTTTTTAAAATCTAAAATATTGCCCACCAAATCAAAATTCCTGTTGGGAATGAATTTCATTCCTTTTGTAAACAGCTTAAAATGAACATCTTTAATTTCAATATTTGTATAATTGAATATATTAAATTCTCCCAAACTGTAATGAACTTTGTTATGCCTTAAAATGTCCTGTCTAGATGTCTTCCCATTTGTCTTTGTCTGTATACTGAATTCAGTTCCCAGTCCATTTTCAATTTCTGGGTAGCCCTGTTTCTCACATCTCCTACTTCGCTCCAATTGTCTCTTTCCCCTAAAAAATCATTTTTTAGTGGCAAATCATTTCTTACATTCTTATGTATATCCCTTACTTCTTTCCCTACTCTTTTGTTATGGACATTAAATTTATAATTGTCCTGATAACCGGCCCCATTTCTTTTAATGGCAGTATTCTTATTATTCAACCACCTGTATGCTTCCTTATTAGCATACTGTTCCCTATCCCTATGCATTTTTTTACATTTCCTTATATATTGCTTGTCTATTATTTTCTCTACCCAAGAAAATTGACTGTTGTATAATAATTCATTTTCCTCAAACAACAAATCGGCTGTAATTTGCGCATTCAAATCTTCCACTTCTGTTAGCAACTTACAAATTTTCTTGTCATTACAAGAAATTATAAACTTCATGAAGGATATACCAAAATTATTAAACATATGGTTACAATGCTCAATATTTTCATCATTTAATTCCACACCTATTGGCGTTTTAAAGAATCTCAGCCCCATAGGGACTATATTGGAATCCATACATTGCTTTAAATATGCATTATCTAATTGTGTGCTTTTAAGCACCCTTAATTTATTTCCAAGTAACATTATAGTATCCTTCAGTGTACCACTAACCTCATACGTAGTTTTAGATTTATTTCTGACATTACAATCAGTCCCAAAATCCAAATTGTTGTTTAAAAACTTTTGAATGTCCTTTCCTTGTGCTTGTTTACTTTCAATCCGTTTATACTCAACGTGTTTGTGAACAGTACCTGTAGCAGCAGCTTCCGAAACCATGGCATAAGTCTTTTTGGGCACAGTCCTTTTGGGCTTGGCTTCCTCATCCAAATATACGACCTCCGATCCAGTTGCGGTGTGATTAACCCTATTGCCACTCTCTTCAGCTCCCTGCCAGTCGGATCCATAAGAGGCTCTTCTGTTACCAAGAATCTGCCCGTTTATTGAGCCCGCCACGACATTACTAGCACCTTTATCGTCATTTCCACATATACGCGATGACATCTTCATTCTCCTAGCATTGTAGGTAGGCTCTCCCTGGGTGAATAGCTCAATCAACCTTGTGAGATCACCTTTTACGATAGCAATTTCAGATTGCAGTTTATTTATCTCATCCCTTCTTGGCGAAAACAGTGAAGGAAGTTCATCGAGAGAATCCATGCTACCAGAACTACAACAGTAGTAAAACAACTCGTACTAGGACAGCCACCAGAGTAAAAGAAACACAAATGAAATACTGTCCCAAGGTAGCAGTGGACTCAGCAGTTACAGAATTAATGAATTTCAAAACCAACAGCTCATTCAGTAATATTCAGTAATATTCCACGAGGTAGTCCGTAGGTGTAGAAGCAAAAACAGTTTATTCAAAATCACTTAAAACAAATGTTGAGCGCTTTCCTCTACATACAGTAGACTTCATCAGAACATTTCTAAAATACAAACTTTACCATTTAAATACTCCCATATCCAATCACAAACTAATTAAATAATTAACTAATTGTTTAATGCATTAACCCCTTAAGAGCTACCTCTGATATTTCTTGTCAAATAAATATCCATATATTATAATATTGTTTATGTTATACTTTTAAAATAAATTAAATACTTAATATATGCATAAAGAAATTGTTCTATAAACTTTTTCATTATATAAAACCATTCAAAATATATAATAAAAATTGTATAAATACAATTTATTAACTTTTTTAAAAAATTATTTAAAAATTGTGTTACTTATAAGATTCAACTGTAATATATATGTGTAAAAACAACACCTCTGACTGTATGCATACATTCAACTATTTATTAATAAAACTACGAAACATTATTTTCTAATATAGGCTTAATTGTTATATGTTCATTCAGACCAGGGATTACAGAAGCATTCAATTTAACCTGCCACCATACTTCCCTTTCACCTAACTTTTTCTTTACACATCCACCTCTAGGATTAGGGTTCACTACTTCCAAAATCCCAAATAAAAATTTGTCACATATTTTGTTACCTTTTAGATGTTTACACAGGGCATTTTTTTCATCTCCCTTTTTCACACAATAATAATGATCATATATTCTATTACGGAGATTCCTATCTGTTTTCCCTACGTAGAAACAAGCACAGCCTGTGCAAATAGCCAAATAAACTATGTGGGAAGATCTACAATTTCCCTTTTTAAATATAATTTTAGTAGAATTTATATCCTGCAATACCACACTATTATAGCTGACAATATATTTACACTGGTTGCATGTTCCACACTTAGTTGTTCCTCTCTTAATGTCCTTATTCTTGGTGGACAAATATTTAAATTCATACTCATTCTTTAAATTCATAGCATTACTATGTACAAAATTAGGTTTATCGCCTATCACTTCTAGGATATTCTTGTCTATTTTTAACACATTCCAATGTTTTTCTATAAAAGTTTTTATATCCCTAGTGTTTAAACTATATTTCAATATACATGCCCTGGAATATTTACCTGCCTCAATTTCTGACGAATTAACTACTGGCATTGGGGCACTCTTTTCTTTAACTCCTACTATAGCTTGGTACTTACTCTCTCTATTACTAAGAACATAATCCCTTATTTCATGAATCATGTCTTCTGGGTAACCTCTCACTCTGAACATATTACCTATCATTTTGAGTTCCTCACATAGATCCGATACTTCAGAGGTCATTCTGGCTGCTCTAATGAATTGACCTTTAATGATGCTTCTTTGATTTGGTGGGCAATATTTTAGATTTTAAAAAATATGTAAGAAAGTTAAACTTACAGTTAGTTTTAGACAATAAGAATTTGAAATATAATAAGAAAGAGTTTCCAGTAAGAAGCACATATACTCCACCTCTTAACAATATTTTGGCTTTATATGAGAAATTAGTTATTGATGAAATGTATGCATATTCCAACAGGTTAAAATACAAATGAAGAAAATTTAACTTAGATTATGATGAATATAAGCTATTGGAAGAATTCAAAGAAAATAATCAGGTACGGATTATGAAACCGGACAAGGGTGGGGGTATTGTTCTATATGACACCAAGGAATATATTAACAAGATTAATTCCATACTCTTAAATTCAGGGAATTATGAAATTTCCTCTATTAATGAAGTGAATATAGGATATAGGAAAATAGATTTGTTCTTGGAAGACCTATTAATAGAAGAAAGAGTGGACTTTGATCTATATCGGTATCTAAAAAATGAAACACCTGTTATTAGTACCATAATAGGAATTCCTAAAGTGCATAAGGACATATTTGACCCACCCTTACGGCCTATAATTTCTGGAAATAAATCCAAAACATTTCAGTTTGGAAAAGTAGTTGATAAGTGGTTGAAATCTACCTATAATAATGCAAGACACCTGGTGAAAGATTTGTGGGATTTTTTAAGGCGTTTAACACCTGAATTATATAAACCAAATGTATTATTAGTCACTATTGATGTAGTAGATTTATTTTCAAGCATCCCTATTGAAGAGGGCATGGACAGGTTTAATAACAGTATGAATGAATATAGCACATTGGATGTAGACAAGAAAATATTGGCCTTAGAATTTGTGGACATCGTACTCAAGCACAATTATGTTTATTTTGAAGGTGAGTACTACAGGCAATGTAAGGGGGTTGCTATGGGGGCATCATGTGCCCCTATATTTGCTAATTTATTCCTACTTGACTGGGAGAATGAATACAGCTTAAGAACTGAATGGCTGCAGAATATAGATCTATACACTAGATTTTTGGATGATGTATTTATGTTATGGAATGGGGGAGAAATGAAATTATTGGAATTTATGGATTATTTAAATTCTAGGAGTCAAGACTTGAAATTTACAGTGAATAAGGATTTTAATAATATATTTTATTTGGATACAGAAGTTAGAGTGCTAAACAATAGATTTAGTACTAAAATATATAGAAAAGATACATATAGTAATTCTTATTTACATTATGACAGCTGCCATTCATTTACACAAAAAAGAAGCATCATTAAAGGTCAATTCATTAGAGCAGCCAGAATGACCTCTGAAGTATCGGATCTATGTGAGGAACTCAAAATGATAGGTAATATGTTCAGAGTGAGAGGTTACCCAGAAGACATGATTCATGAAATAAGGGATTATGTTCTTAGTAATAGAGAGAGTAAGTACCAAGCTATAGTAGGAGTTAAAGAAAAGAGTGCCCCAATGCCAGTAGTTAATTCGTCAGAAGTTGAGGCAGGTAAATATTCCAGGGCATGTATATTGAAATATAGTTTAAACACTAGGGATATAAAAACTTTTATAGAAAAACATTGGAATGTGTTAAAAATAGACAAGAATATCCTAGAAGTGATAGGCGATAAACCTAATTTTGTACATAGTAATGCTATGAATTTAAAGAATGAGTATGAATTTAAATATTTGTCCACCAAGAATAAGGACATTAAGAGAGGAACAACTAAGTGTGGAACATGCAACCAGTGTAAATATATTGTCAGCTATAATAGTGTGGTATTGCAGGATATAAATTCTACTAAAATTATATTTAAAAAGGGAAATTGTAGATCTTCCCACATAGTTTATTTGGCTATTTGCACAGGCTGTGCTTGTTTCTACATAGGGAAAACAGATAGGAATCTCCGTAATAGAATATATGATCATTATTACTGTGTGAAAAAGGGAGATGAATAAAATGCCCTGTGTAAACATCTAAAAGGTAACAAAATATGTGACAATTTTTTATTTGGGATTTTGGAAGTAGTGAACCCTAATCCTAGAGGTGGATGTGTAAAGAAAAAGTTAGGTGAAAGGGAAGTATGGTGGCAGGTTAAATTGAATGCTTCTGTAATCCCTGGTCTGAATGAACATATAACAATTAAGCCTATATTAGAAAATAATGTTTCGTAGTTTTATTAATAAGTAGTTGAATGTATGCATACAGTCAGAGGTGTTGTTTTTACACATATATATTACAGTTGAATCTTATAAGTAACACAATTTTTAAATAATTTTTTAAAAAAGTTAATAAATTGTATTTATACAATTTTTATTATATATTTTGAATGGTTTTATATAATGAAAAAGTTTATAGAACAATTTCTTTATGCATATATAAAAGTATAACATAAACAATATTATAATATATGGATATTTATTTGACAAAAAATATCAGAGGTAGTTCTTAAGGGGTTAATGCATTAAACAATTAGTTAATTATTTAATTAGTTTGTGATTGGATATGGGAGTATTTAAATGGTAAAGTTTGTGTTTTAGAAATGTTCTGATGAAGTCTACTGTATGTAGAGGAAAGCGCTCAACATTTGTTTTAAGTGATTTTAAATAAACTGTTTTTGCTTCTACAACTACGGACTACCTCGTGGAATATTACTGAATATTACTGAATGAGCTGTTGGTTTTGAAATTCATTAATTCTGTAACTGCTGAGTCCACTGCTACCTTGGGACAGTATTTCATTTGTGTTTCTTTTACTCTGGGGGCTGTCCTAGTACGAGTCGTTTTACTACATTAATTGAATAATCATCTAGTTAAAATCATTAACTTTTAAAGTTGTATTTCTTTATAAGCTTCAAATATGCATACTCATATAGACATAAACATAAAAACAGAAACAAAACACATTAAAATACTAATAAAATGTTTAGTATATTCACTTAATACAATCATGTAAGTGATTTAATTCAGGTTTAAGAGAAACTATTTCATTGAGACCTAAAAATCCACTGCCAATCATGAGTGGACCAGAGTTCCACTATGGCGACCCCTAACCAGGAAAAGCCGAAAGTCTTTTATTTCATTGAGACCTGGGGGGGTACATGCATTAAAATGCAGTATCCACTTATTTTCCTTTCTTCTTTTATGTAATTGAAAATAAGTAATTTAATCTTTTGTTCAATGAATATCTCAACTACAGCCACATGGTAACTTTTCTTTACAAGGCACTTTGAATGAGAAATGAAAACCATATATTCAGAAAATGTGAATTTATTCTTCGTTGTAAGTGGAATATCCAAGAAGCTTGAAAATGTCTTGTGTGTTTTGTTTCTTAAAGTTGCAGAGGAAGAACCCTTAAAGGTTTATAATACATCTGGACATCAGGATGATAAAAAAGTAAATATTGCAGTTGTGAGATAAAATGTTGCTGTGAGCTGACAAAGAGTCTGTCCTTTATATTTCATTTATTCTTTATAAAGGTACAAGATCCAGATGAGGCTATTGATGCTTATGTCAGTGAATTAAAGAATCAAGTTGTTAGTTTGGTGAGTTGCACAATTCATTAGAGTTAGACAGAATTATGAGTATTACTAATAATGATTTTATAAGAGGCAGATTACTGAAAGAATTTAATGATTTTAATGAAGCAATTTATGGATGAAAAGTGGGTGAAATTATTTCACCACAGTTAAAACAGCTCACAGAATGGTTTGACATAAGTAGCATGACTTGTGAGAAGGATAAGCGAAAAACAGTAGTATTAAAAACAGGGATGTATAAAGACACATATTGTTAAAATGCTAAAAAACAACAAAAATACTCAGTCTGATAGATTGTAAAACTAAAAGTTATGAAGTTATCACTGGTTTCTCACTTCCTTCTCCGCTTACTCAGTCATTCCAAGCTACCTGACTAACACCTGCATATACCACACCACACCGTAAGTAATTTCCTCATGCTTACTGTTATTTCATTAACCTCATTACAGCCTTATCCAGAATATGATACAATCTCAGCCATGCTTGTATCACATCTGTTTTGCTTTCAAATATCTATGTAAATAATGTATTGTCCTGCAGTCAATATCTGTATATGAACCCCTTCGACCAGCTAGCCACATAACAGTTTCCAGTACACTTTGATGTTTTCTGCCCAACAAAGGAAAGCACAAGCCGACTGTCAATCCTTAAAAGCCTCACAGGAGCATATAAGTTCCCTTTGGGTGTCAGTCCTCAGAGAGGGAACAGGGAAGGTTTTCCTGTTGTGCCTGAATGCTGTGCCCATCTCTGGGGAAGCAGCTGCTACCATTAGTAACACAGCTGGCCCCCTTGTTCCTGCCAAGAAGAAACAGAAAACCAAGCACTTATCTACTCCTCCTCACATTTCTTTATACAGGAGTAGTTTACTGGGTCTGGCTCAGGGTTTAACTTAGCCTATTAATCCTTCTTTTAAAGCAGTCTCTAGTAAAAGAAAGAGGGATTCCTCTGTTCCTGAAAAGAGTCAAGATTCTGAATCCACACAGGAAGATGCAGGGACAGCTTCAGGATTTGTCCTCAAATTTCTGATTCAGACTCAGAGGAGAGCTCACGTTCTGATTCTCCTTGTGGGGGGGGGGGTCATTTTCTCTGAAGCTATTGCTAGAATGTGCCAGTATTTTCAGTGGGAGAACACTGGGGTTTGTTTCATAGTCCCTCAGAAAATACTATGAGTTGTTACAGTAGGATTTTTCAGAACCTACACCCATTCCTCCTGTTCTGACAGCTTTAAAGGATGTGTGTGTGGGACTCACTGCTATTTTCCTGTTAGTCAGTCAGCTGCCCCTAAAAAGGCAGATAGTATGTATAAAGTTCCTCAGTCTTTTAAATTTGTATACACTATTCCAATACCTGACCCAGCAGCTATAGCCTTAGTTGATCCCACTGCTGCCAAGCACTTAGTCAAGTCCAATCCTACTCTTTTCTGATAAGGATGGGAAAATTATTGATAGGTATGGGAAAAAAAGTGTATACTTCTGCAGCTCTGGTTATTAGAATTTTTAATTGTCAGCTTCATGTGTTAAAGATTGGTCTGACAAACTGTGAAAGTATGAGGAATGTTTTATCTGCAGTTTTTACTTGCAAGGAAAATCTGCTTTAAATAACTGAATTTCTTCTTTTGCACAGGTCACTACTCATTGTTTGTGGATTGTGTATGTCCATTGGTACTACTTTTCTTTCTGGACTACGGCCACTGGTACTATCTGAAGGAGGTTTGCATGGCTGCAATCTCAGAATGTACCAGATGATGTTAATAATGAGACTTTAAATTCTCCCTTGGATAGAGGTTTAGTGTTTGTGCCCCCCCCCCCACCAGCTGCAGCACAGGTGATCAAAAAGTGTGATGAAGGGGACAAGCTGATCCAGGGAATCTCAACGATATTTCAGCTCTCCTTTTCCAAATTGTCCAAGGGATTTTCTTACTCCTCATCCATTTGGGCAGAATAAACACAATTCAGGTAAACAGACATTTATGAATGGATGGCAAGTAAATTCCAAAAAGAAGTTTCTAACCTCCCAAAACCAAGGACAGTCATATCACTATTCAAGAAACCTTGTGACCTACTCCCACCCTAAACCCCTTTTTTCTTCCAGAAAGTCTTAATCTCCATTTTTCTCTTTGGAAGCATATCATTTCAGACAAATGGGTTCTGAGTATTATTAATCAAGTTTACAGATGGCAGTGTGAAGAAATTCCTCTCTTCCAGGGGACATTCCTTTTCCTCCAGTTCAGACTATTTTGTTCCTACTGGCAAAGAAAGAAAGAAAATGTTTGGAGATCAGTTCTGAAACTTTGTTTCCAAAACCTATTTGTGATACTGCCTTAATTTAATATTATGTCACTTCACAATCTGTTACCTCTTTTTTCTCTTTTAAGTTTCATGGTAAGACTAGACACACAATGTTTATCATCTCATCTCCATGCATAAAGACTTCAGACATTTCTTAAGGTTTTGTGTGTCTGGATCACATTAGCAGTTCTCTGCCTTACACTTTGGACTATCCACTACACCAAGAGTGTTCAAAAATTGTCTAGTTCCTGTTATAGCTCATTGCAGGATACCGTGTACCCACATTTTTTCCATATTTAGATGACTTGCTTATGTTTGCAAAGTCTTTTGCAAAGTATTATGAATCTCTTTCTTGGGTGAGAGATCTCTTACATAAGCTGGGATTACAAGAGAACAATCAAAAGTACTTCTTCACTCCCTCACACAGGATTGTGATCTTGGGTTGTCAACTTGACACCTCAGTTCAAAGAACTTTTCCTCCACAGGAAAAAAAGATCCTTATTTAGATCTGTTTCTAAAGTTTTCTGTTCAGATTTCAGTCACTTCGAGGGAATACCTCAGGATTTTGGGCCTCATGCCATCTATGATTCTCTTAATACCCCTGGTAAGATTTCACATGAGAAAGATACAGTGGTATCTAAAATCTCTTTGGTCCCAACAATATAACCCTTTGTTTTTTTCAAATCCCAGTGCTGGGTTTGTCAGAAGAGAAATATTTTGGTGGAGACAAAAGATATCCTTAAATCCAGGTCTCCCCTTCTCCCTTCCTGTTCTAAAGCAGTCCACAGACGCTTCAGACTTTCCATGGGGAGCAGTTTCAGGAGGGTTAAAAGTGCAGTGGGTATGAGGTACCAAGAACAGACACAAGCACATAAATATCAAGGAGCTGCTTCTTCTGATCAAGGCACTCAACTCTGTGTACCATATTTGGCCCCCAGGAACTTTTTAATGTAGTTTCAGACAACACCACAGTTATGTGGTACATCAACAAGCAAGGAGGAACCAGGTTGTACTCCTTTTTCAGACTGGCCATGTTAGTTTGGGATATAGCTTTGCAGCACATTCTCACTCTACAGGCATCCTACATTCCATCAAAGCAAAACTGTGTGGCACACAAACTGAGCAGGGCCAGGGCAGACCGTCACAAATGGAAACTAGATTGGGGGTCTTCCAACATTTGATCTATCTGTGAGGAGTTCCTCAAGTAGGCCTCCTCTTTCAACAATCAACTGGCAAGATTCTGTTCCAGGAGTCTATGCAAGAAGACTAGGAAAACAGATGCCTTTTCTTTTCTTTGGACAAGAATGTTCCTGTATGCTTTCCACCCTTTACATTAATATCCAGGGTACTTCTGAAATCACAGATTCATAGGTTCATAGGTTGGTACTAGACTATCGGCCCTAGGGCCTATACAAGCCTAGCCATAACAATTCCCTGACTATTTCTTCCCACACAATTTACTTCCCTGGACCCCTGTCTAGCAGGGCGACTGATGCGATCCCCAGGGTGAATTTCCTGTCTCCCATCCAACCATCAAGGTTCCTTTTGAAGAGGGCCAAAGAGGCACTCTGCTTGACATGTATGGGCAGTCTATTCCAGAGTCTGAGGAGTCTCTGGGTCAGGAACTTATCCCTCCAGCATGTTTTGTTTATTGTGATGACAAGGTTTAGATCCCTGGAGCGTGTGGTTCTGAGGGACTGGGATTTCTTTAAGTGTAGCATTTCCAACAGCTCTGAGTTTGACATGGCCTTGTATGTTAAGCAGAGATCGCCTCGGAGTAGACGATATGCAACAGAGTATAGCTGGAGTTTTTTAAGGGGGTCAGCATAGGGCATCTGCTTTAGGCCTGTGATTCTTTTAGTGAGGTATTTCTATGGCCTTTCCAGTTGTTGCAGATGTCTTGAGAGGTACATACCAAATGGGGCATTGTATTCTATAATGGGTCTGATGAGGGATGAGTACAGTGGGACAATGACCTCCTTTTTTCTGTATGAAAAGCCCTTAGTGATGAGGTATGCCACATAGAAGGATTTTTTGACTGTTGTGGCGATGTGGTTATTGAAGGTGAGACCGCTGTCCACCTGTGTCCCTACATCTCTTATCACACTTACAGTGTTTAATGTACTGCCACCTATGTGGTAATTCACAGGTACATGTTTTTTTCCCAAAGGGGATAACTATACATTTCTTAACATTGAGCTTGAGCCCATGGCTCTGGCACCAAGCATCTGTTTCTGTAAGGCCCTTTTGTAGAGTATCCACATTATTTGGGGATTCAATAATGGCTCCCAGTTTGCAATCATCTGCGAACTTTGTTAGCCAAAGTCCCTTAGTGTTGGCCTGTACTTCAGAGAAATAGATGCCAAACAAGAGAGGTCCCAGGACTGAACCCTGAGGTGCTCCACTTGTCACTTGTGTGGAGCTGGATTTGGAGTCAGCCACTTTTACAGTCTGGGTTCTGTCAGTAAGCCAGTTGGCAACCCATTGAGTGACATAGGGATTAATGCCTAGCTTAGTAAGTTTACCTATGATTCCAGAGTGGAGGATGGTGTCAAAGGCCTTGGCGAGGTCCAGATAGGCTGTGTGGACTGCCTTACCCTCATCCACGGCTCTGGAGACTGATTCGAATAAGTCAATCAGGTTTAAGAGACAAGATCAGCCCTTCACGAACCCAAACTGGTCCAGTGTTTGAAGGTTGCCAATGTCTTTGTTTATAAGTTCCATGATAATACGTTCCATGGCCTTGCAGATCAGGCTCATCAGACTGATGGGGCGGTAGTTCCTGGGATCCAAGGTGGATCCCCCCTTGTGGAGTGGAACAACTGTAACTGTGCACCACTTAGTGGGCACAAAGCCTGAGGTGAGGGTATGATTAAACATGACACTTAGGTTAGGTGCCAGTTCATTTTGTAGTTCATGTAGTACACAGCCCAGGATGTCATCTGGTCCCATGGATGCAGTATTCTTAGCTTTGGAGAGTGTGTTTTTTACCTGTGTGGCCGTTATTACCGGAGTTTGGCAATCTTCCGGTATTGAGATGGGCCATTTAGAGGGTGAGGGGGGGGGTGAAGTTGGCACTGAATCGATCTGCCAGGATATTGGCAATATACTTGGGATCAGTATATTTAATTCCCATTCTGTTGTAGCTCAGAGCAGATCTGAGCATTGCTATTTAGATTCTTGACATAGTTATAGAATGCCTTGTGGTTGTCTGTGGAATCTTTGGCAATTTTATTTTCGTAACTAGCTTTGGAGGATTTTATGAGGGATCTCAGCTTCTTACTGAGGCTGGTAAGGGAGTTTTTTGCATCCTGGGATTTTCCTCTTTTCTGCAAGAGTTTCTTCCTTTTGTTGGGAAGTTTGTTTATGGCAGGGGACCACCAGATTGGCTTCTTTTTTTTGGAGGAGAGCATCTTGGTTCTATTTGGGATGGCACGATTCATGCATGAGTGGATGTGCTTATACAATGCCTAAGTGTAGGACTCAGAAGTCGAACTTTCCATTCCTGTCTGCATGGGTGTCGTGAAGTTTGTAACTTCTGACTTGAGTAGCATGAAGCTGGCTTTGGAGAAGTTTTTTATGGAGGTTTCCCTACTGGGGGTGGGATGTGGATGTGGATGTTAAGGGTGATTAGCTTATGGTCTGACCTGACCAATGAGGGGGTGACCATAGGTGTGGAGCATCGATTTCCCATGTTGGTAATGACCAGGTCTAGGATATTGGAGCACCTGGTGGGACTATGGATTAGTTGACCCAGGGCACTGGAATTTATGAATTCCAAGAACCATTGGGCAAAGGTGTTGGTACATGAATAGTTTTCCCAGTTAATGGCAGGGTAGTTGAAATCACCGAGTATTAGAGTGTTTGGTTGTATATTTATATTTTTCAGTATGTTTAGAAAGGTGTAGTGAGAATCTTGGGGCATGGTGGGGGATCTGTAGCAAGCTACAATTTGGATTGCAGTCTTACCTAGTGTTAGTTGCACCTGGAGAATTTCAGATGCATTGTATTGGGCAGCTTACCTGGTGGTGTGAATATCCTTGGTTAATATGGACACTCCTCCACCTTTAGTGTTTCGATCCTGGTTTGGTGGCCGAAAAGTGTGGTAAGAGTTGCAGCCTGGCATTGCAGGGGTGCTCTCTGGAGCCTTGAACCAGGTCTCAATTACTGCACAGATATCGATGTTCTCCATTTTTAGGAGTGCCTCGAGAGAGTGCATTTTGAGGTTTAAACTTCTAGCATTGAGTAGCATTACCTTCAGATTTTGCATGCTTGTACCTGTTACAGTAGTGGTTTTGTCCTTTGAACTTTACCTAAAAAAGGCACTATAGGGGTGGCAAGAGTCACAGCCAGTAACCTGAATCCCAGGGGCGACAGGTGCAGACCATCTCTGGCAAAGCATCCCGGTCTGTTGATCATGTCGTCCCAAACCGACAGATACTGGATCCCCTTTGAATGACACCAGAAGCTTAGCCAATTGTTGAAGTCAATCATTTTGTCCTTATATTGTGGTATCATTCTGGGCGAAGGCAAGACGCTACTCAGGGCTAAGGTCATACCTGCCTGGGCCACATGATCCAAGAGCTCTTCCATGTCTCTTTTCATGTAGTCCAGGGAGGTACGTCTCAAGTCATTCACAACAACATGGACAATGACAGAGTCATATTTGTACTTGTTGTGGATTGACTTGAGTGCATGAGTTATGTGGCAGATCCTGGCACCCAACAGGCAGCTCACTATAATTTTCTCCTTGTTCAGCCTGGTGAGTGGGACATTAGTGTGCCTGACTATAGAGTCACCTATGACTAAAGTGTTAGGTACGTTGTCTTGCCTTAGGGGCTGTTGCTGGCTGGCACACTGGTGTTCTGAGCTATGTGATACTTTGGTTGTGATTGGTGTTTGTTTGCATTTCAGCTTTGGAGGTCCTTTTTGCTTGGGCAGGTTACAGTTAAGGGCCTCCACATATGTGGATTTAGTGTTGCTATGTGTGGGGGTTGGTGATGTGAGTTTAGAAGGGCTATGTGTTGCTTGAGGTGTAGTGCGGGTGTTAACCTTCTCCTCTTGACTGTCTAGCACAATCTTGGGTGGAGAGAGCTTTGCTTCCAGTTTGGCTATGTAAGTTTATCTCTCACAGGTTGTAGTGTTGGGTAGTAGGAGGAGTGGGTTGTCTGTGTACATGAGGCAATTGCTGCATTGCCCCAGTATGCCCAGATTCACCAGGTGGACAGGAGAAATCAATGGAAGCTGACCCTTGGCCATGCCTGGTTTGGTGCTTTTTTTTTTAAAAGTACCGGAGCTGTTTTCCCTTACCTTAGCAAGGTATTTTGCAATTATAGGCTGTTTAGTGCCTATGATTAATTTCACATTAATAAGGAGAGTTGAGTGCTTGTATCAGTTTAAGGCTTCCTAGTGCTTTCCAGCAGGTATTAGAGCAAGTGCTAGTCACGGGGATGCTTAAAGGTAAGATTAAAAAAAATGGTTTAGATGTGAAAGTAGGTAACTTAAGTTTTACCTGTCTAAAAAGTTAAGTTTTAGTGGAGAGTCACTCTTTTTAAAACAGCAAGATAGATTGAAAGGGGGTGATCACTTTTGTATTCCAGTACTATGGAATACAGTAGAATGGCCAATAAATTTAAATAGTTGAAGGGGAATGATTTCACAAAATGATAATTTTGTGCTTACTCACACAAGCCAGTGAAAGCAGAGAGGAAATGAGACATACGGTCAAATTAACATAAGAGGCAGGCAACTAGAAAGACAGTGGTATTTAAGAACACAACAGTGACAGGGTGGAGGGGTGGGGAAAAATTTCTGCCTGACTCACAAGAGACAGAGCTGTGGTATCTTTTGAAGTTTTAATATGCAGTTAAAAGCAGAACACAAGCAAAACACAAGGTAAAGAAAACAAAACACAGCACTCAAAATATAAAAAGGCAATAAACTAATACACAATACAACAAAGAAAAAGCAAACCAACCTTTCCCTCACAGCAAAGTGCAGCAGAGTCTGGGTGAGCCTTTCCAATAAAGCAATAAGGAAATCTCCCAAGATGATTGTGGTTAATCCCTTCTGGCCTAGGTATCTGTGGTTCTCCCTTCTTTGAGAAATGAACAGGGGCAATAATCACAAGCTTCCTCACAGACTGGATCTACTCACACAAAAGCAGGGGTGTTTGATACACTCCAACATCAATCATTTTCAATTGACTGACTGGATAAGGTCTTAATTCCTTTTTGGCACCTGTTTTTTGAGGAAGGACAGCAGATACTAATGGATGCAAGAAAGCCTGCTACTATAAAATCATACATTAGCAAATGGAAAACTGTTTTCTAGTGGATGCCATCATCACCAGCACCCATTTATGGCTAGTTGTTCTCTGGTTTTACAATATTTGTGTGAGTTACTATCCAATGGCCTTTCTTATTCTCCTGTCAAGGCTCATTTATTGGCCATTTCAGCATGTCTGCCCATAGATCCTCCTCTTTCAAGGCAGTCACGTCAAAAATGTTCTTGAAGTGGGTTTTGCATAAGAGGCTGCCAAGTAAATGGTGGCCCCTCCATAGGATCTTAATTTTGTGTTAGATAAGCTAACAGTTGCTCCATCTGAACCAGCTAATCTGGCTGACTTGATGTTTTTAACATGGAAAACAGTTTTACTAATTACTCTGACCTCTGCAAAAAGGGTATCTGAACTTTAAGCTCTTATGATGGGTCAACCCTTCCTCATTTTTCATAAGGACAGGGTTTCTTTGAGAACTAATCCTTCTTGTATGTCTAAAGTGTTATCCAAGTTTACTTTAAGTCAAACTATCCATCTTCCCATTTTCTTTACTGAATCTAACAATGAGAGAGAAAGGATACTCCATACCTTGGATGCCCACAGACAATTCATATACTGTCTTGACGGAACTACATCTCTCATTTCTTTGGATCAATTATTTATTTCTTGTGAAGGTAATAAGAAGGAACAATCTGTGGTTGTCTAAGGCTATTACCCTTTGTTATACTCACCATAACAAATCTATTCCAAGTAGGGTCAAGGCCATTTACACCATAGCCTTGATTTCATCTATGGCTTTTTGGAAAGGGTTGGGTTCTAGAAATATTCTAGAACCTGTTACTTGGTCCTCTCTACATTCTTGGTGTGGAGATCTATGTTTTGTTTTTCCTAGCAAAGTCCTTTCTGGGATCAACCTCCCTCTTTTACCTAGCAGGAAATATCTTAAGGGTTTTGCAACCAAACTTGTCTTTAATTCAGCTCAGTCGACTTGCTTGATATTTTGGGTGCATGGAAGGTGCCCTGAAGCTTTGGAAGCTGGCCAGCCATTAAATTCTTGGCAGGATATAGCTCATATAGTTAAGGCTACTGCTGATGTGATCATTCAAACATCTACTATTATGGTAACTTCAACTTACACAATGGTACTAATTTTACATAACATTCCATCTTCACATTTTGAACCTATTGCAATACATGTCTCTGTGGTGCAATCAGTTAGCACATTCAACTGTTAACCGAAAGGTTAGTGGTTCAAGCCCACTTAGCATTGCTTCTGGGGATGGTGGTTGGTATAATGTTTAAGGTGTTAACCTCACAGACACAAAATACAGGATTTGATTGTTAACTTTGGAAGGGAAATTGCCTAGTCTTAAAATGACCCATAAAGGCAGCAAACCTAGTACTTACCTATGAACAAATGTACTTACTTTAACACGCACACAAGTAATATTCATATTTCTTTTTTTCAATTTTCTTTCTCATAGCAGCTCAACCACTGATGAGCTGTACCTACTAATCTATATGTCAGAGCCCACATAATCAATTTAATTATTTTTCTTACTTCATGCCTCCATATTAGCAGCAATTATATATTTGAACCCCTGCAAAGCAGATTTTTAACCAGCATTCCATGATCACATTTACAAAAGCTCATACCAGCTATAAACCCATTAGCCGATAGAAGTCAATGTCAACTCAGTTCCTTCTCTTTTTTCTTTCTTAAGTCATTGTTTTCATATTAGCAGCAATTGTATCTCTGAACCCCTGAAAAGTAAACACTGTAACCAACATTCTATCATCATATTTGTACCAATTATAATAAATGTACTTCATTTAACATACACATAAATTTTAGCCCTCAGTCCAGTGTTCTGACTTTATTCATTCCAAACTCATACTAATTGTAACTGCTGACCAGTGTGGCAGTATGGCTCTTCACCCTGCTAAGCCATGAAATTCTTTACCAGTCTCTCCTCTCTACATATGTACCCATTATTAAAGAATACTTCATTCATTTAACCCACAGATATACATATTTAAGCAATAACCCATGCCTGGGTGTGGGTAATGCTGGAGTTACCCACGGTTGGTGTGGGTTGGTCATGAGGGCGAAGCCCAAGTGGCCAAACAAAGACAACCGTGGGTAAATCCAGCATTACCCACACCCAGAAGTGGGTTATTGCTATTATACAATGACATTATTTAAGAAAAAAATACTTAATTTTCTTAAACAATGGCATTGTATAATGCCTCCTTGCTGCCCTTCTGCAGCTGTCCAGTATTTTACAGCAGTTCTGATGTACTGCGCATGCGTATGGCTACGCAGTACATCAGAACTGTGTGTGTGGAAGCAGCGAAGAAAGGAAGATCTCCGTTGCTTTTAAAAACTTGTCTCGCTGTGTTAAAAGAGTTTAACATAGCGAGATAGCTTTAAAAAAATCAACAGAGAAAGGAAGATCTCCGTTGCTTTTTTTTTAAGATATCTCGCTATGTTAAACTCATTTAACATAGCGAGATAACAGCAACGGAGCTCTTCCATTCTCCATTGCTGTCCAAAAAAAAAGACTTATACTAATGGCAAAAGTCTGGGCGACTGAACCTTTTTCCATTAGTATAAGTCTTTGATTTACAACTTGCACGCTGACCAATCAGTGTGCACATTTTGGAATATTAATGGGGGGTCGTTGTATAATTGCTGTTAACTCACTCCCAAATAAATCATCATAAAACTGCTAATACAATAACTACTACCAGTTATATGATTTAACCTTACCCCTCTTACCCCTTCTACCATAACTGTTGCCATTGCTGACCTTTTATTAGACCTTCTTACATATTGGATAATCAGTTTTGCAAACCTTTGCTCAATCTCTAACGCTGACAGTAAAAATAAAGTCCACCACCCAAATTCATTCTTAACTTCTTGTAACAACAGTGCATTCAGTTTTCCAAACTTAACTACTTTTCACCACCATGCATCAGAAATAAAAGAAGCTTCCACAATACCTACTCCTAGTCAATCCTTTTAGCATCACTTTCAGCGTTAGAGTAAGCATAGGAAAGAAATGTGTTCTAACTACATAGGTAAAATATGTGATCTAGCTACTAAACATTCTATCCTTACCATGTACCCTTCATATCAAATTCTTTACAGGTATCAAGTGGTATAAATCCCAACTAAGGCCTTCTTATACTATCAAAATCCAAATTTAACCTTTGAAAACCTGCCAATGTGTTAAAATTAGTCCTACTAATTCTAGAAATATCTGCAAAAATATATTATCAATACTTAGATCTCACATTATTAGCCAGATGTTCTTGGAATATCTGAAACTTGACTAAAACCAGCTGATACTGACACCTTTATTCTCCCTTCTGTTATGCTATTTTTTGATATGATGAAACTCACAAAGGTGCTGGCAAGGTTGCTATAATGTATAAAAATGCATATCAGCTTATAACTCAGAAAAACTTCCTCAACAGAAGTCAACTCATTTTAAAAATCAATTACTCAAAACCTCTAACTATAGTCTGCTTCTATGCATCACCAGGCAATAACTATACAAATGCTTTAATGAGGTTAAATTCTAATCACAACCTCCAGTCTCATAGTACAAACAAACTTCAGTACAGACTGGCTACCTACAAACATTCTGACAACTCACACTATCAATTCCTGTACAACCTTTCTTGATTGATAACTGATCCAATCTGGGTATATATACATAGTGGAAAAGAAGGTCTCTTCACATAATATCTTATCATACTCAGAAATCTTGTCTGACATCATTAGTGACCGTCTGCTTACATTTGCTGTCATGTACCCTGCTAAGATACAAACAGTTCAAAAGCTCCATCTATGTCACATTTTCAAAGTGACATAATGATTTTGAATAACACCCAGTCTAACACTAACTGGACTCCTCTCACCACTGCCCTTTGACAAAACTGCTGCTTATTTCAAATAACTCTTTTTCTATAAATCCATTTTATTGAAAATGCACATACATCAGTATTCAGGCATACCTGAGCATAGCCCATTTTTATTACAAAAGTCGATTCATACATATAAACATTATGTTGTACATTAACAATTGTTTATGCTAAACCAAAGCTAGTTACGAAAACAAAATTGCCACTGTTTCTAAAGGCAACTACAAAGCATTCTATAGCTATGTCAAGAATCTCAATGACAACACTCAGATCTGCTCTAAGTTACAGCACAATGGCACTAAATATACAGAACCAACTGATATTGCCAATATCCTGGCAGAGTGGCTCAGTGCTAACTTTACCCCCCACCCCCACCTCCGAAAGGGCCCATCTCTATACCAGAAGAATGCAAAGTTATTGTAATTATGACTGCACAGGTAAAAACCACACTCTCCAAAGCCAAGAACACAGCATCCATGGGACCTAACAACATCCCAGGCTGCGTTCTACACAAACTACAGAATGAACTAGCACCCCACCTAAGTACCATGTTCAATCATAGCCTTACCTCAGGCTTTGTGCCCACTGAATGGCGCACAGCAACGGTTATCCCACTCCATAAAGGGGGATCCACCACGGACCCCGGGAACTACCGCCCTATTAGCCTGATGGGCCTGGTCTGCAAGGCCATGGAATGTATCATCATGGAATTTATAAACAAAGACATTGGTAATTTCCAAACTCTGGACCCCACCCAGTTCGGATTTGTAAAAGGCATATCATGTCTCCAAACCTGATAGACTTCTTTGAAGCAGTCACCAAAGCTGTATATGAGGGTAAGGTGGTTCACACAGCCTATCTAGATCTCACCAAGGCTTTTGACATCATCCCCCACTCTGGAATTATAGATAAACTCACTACACTAGGTATAAATCCCTATGTCACAAGATGGGTTGACAACTGGCTCACTGACAGAACCCACACTGTGAAAGTAGCAGACTCCAAATCCGAATTCAGACCAGTGACAAGTGGAGTACCACAATGTTCAGTTCTGGGTCCTCTCCTGTTTGGTATCTACTTCTCTGAAGTACAGCCTAACACAGAAGGTCTTTGGCTAATGAAGTTTGCAGATGACTGCAAACTAAGAGCCATAATTGAAACTCCTAACGATGTGGACATCCTACAAAACAGCCTCACTGAGACAGATGCCTGGTGTTAAAGCCATGGCCTCAAGCTCAATGCCAAAAAGGGCATTGTCATCCCTTTTGGTAAAAATCTGTGCCCATGAACTACCACATAGGCGGTAGTCTACTTAACACTGAGATAAGAGACCTTGGGACACAAGTGGACAGTAGTCTTTCCTTTGATAATCACATCATCACAGTAGTCAGGAAATCCTTCTGCGTGACACACCTCATCACAAAAGGTTTCTCATCCAGAAAAAAAGAGGTAATTGTTCCCCTCTACTCATCACTCATTAGGCCCATTATAGAGTACAATGCCCCTTTTGTTATGTAACTCACAAGACATCTACAACAACTGGAAAGGCCACAGAAATACCTCACAAAGAGGATTACCGGCCTCAAACAGATGCCTTATGCAGACCGTCTCAAAAAACTCCAGCTTTACTCCGTCGCATATCGCCTACTCAGAGGCGATCTCTGTCTAACATACAAAGCTATGTCAAACCCAGAGCTGTTGGACATGTTCCACTTAAAGAAATCCCAATCCCTCTGAGCTACATGCTCTAGGGACCTAAACCTTGTCACCACAATAAACAGAACATGCTGGAGGGATAGATTCCAGTCTCAAAACTCCAACACATAGTAGGAAGTAAACGCCAACCACGAATTGTTTTGCTTTATGAGAAAGTTTTGCATTTGACATTTTGCATTTGATATTTGGCATTTAAAACATTTGAAATACTAAAAATATTTAAAATATTTACAATATTTAATACTATTCAATGCTGTTTTTTGTATAACATCAAATGTTTAGGAGTAGTCTTACCATTTATTTATCTATTTATTTATTAATTTATTCATTTATATTTATATATATTTATTTATGTATTTATTTATGTAATATTGCATAATTTAAATGTTGGATAAAGCATATTATTGATAAACTAGTATTTAAATAGTATATTTATGGGTATTTCTATGGAAAATGGTATTAAAATGCAAAGCAATTAAGCAAAAAGGAGGGAAAAATAAGTTTCTATCAATTGGTTGATAGAATAATGAGTTTGATGTGTTTGTATTTAAGGAGATGGGTTTCATTTGATGTATTGTTCCACTGAAGGCGAATTGCCGAGGTACCAGGACATGTGAATAAAGTGTTGTGGCTTTCCATCTTCGTGGTTGGCGTTTACTTCCTGCTATGTGTTGGAGTTTTTGAGATTTTTTTCTTTTGGTGTTTTGTTAGGGATAGATTCCAGTCCCAGAGACTTCCCATATGCTGGAACAAACTACCTATCTATATCAAACAAAGGTCCTCATTAGCACTCTTCAAGAAAAATCTTGATGATTGAATGGGAAATAGGAAATTCACCTCGGGGATCACTTCTGTGGCTCTGCTCGACAGGGGCACAGGAAAATAATTTTCTTGGGTGGCAAAGGCCAGGGTAACTTTTTGGCTAGGCTTATGTAAGCCTTAGGGCCAATAGCCTAATACCTACCTATAAAACTATGAACCTATACACAAACACTCCCCACATCAAAACATATATATTATACATTTTGACACATTCGAATTAAACACAATTATACCTGCCCCATTCTTCAGTCTTTCTGTACTCAATTTTTATTATTTGCTCCATATGTCTTTCATATTATACAATTCTCCTTGTAGCACTTTACAAACCCGCCATATGTTAATATTACCTGCCTCCATATCTCTAACACTTTGGTCTCTCCCACTGGCCTTCATTTTTGAAGTCTTAAATGGCACTCAAGCTTCCAAGGCTTTCACAATCTCCCAAAACTCACTCCATTGTTCACCATTCTTCCATCCTCACTTTCTTAGAATCATAGAATCATAGGAAGTTACTAGGCTATTGACCCTGAGGACCTTACAAGCCGAGTCAAGAATTTAGCCCATGTTCCAACAAGTCAGCACCCTATGCCACTGTCCAGTAGGGGCACAGGTGGAATCACAGGGGTGTATTTTCTGTTCCCCATCCAATTATCCAGGTTGTGCTTAAAAAGGTTTAATGAGGTACTCTGCTTTACATGGAGAGGGAGTCTATTCCACAAAAGGGGGAGGCTCTGGGACACAAATCTGTCCCACTAACAAGTCCTATTGATGTCACAGACCAGGTTGAGGTCACGCGTGCAGGTTACTCGAGAGGAGCTTGACTTGCGGATATGCACCAGTCCCATCCCATCAGGGCGGGGTCTGAGATTGCTTTGCATGCCAGTCAGAGATCACCTCTGAGGAGTCTGTAGGAGACTGAGTAAAGAGATAGGGCTTTTAGCCTATCTGTATAGGGTAGATGTTTTGAGGCCCTGGATTCTCCGCTTTAACTCACCTCTCTCTCAAGTTGTTGCTTCTCTCTATCTCTGCCACAAAATCGTTATATATGTGTGTTTTGTCCTTCACTTTTTTTTATATTTCTCCCACTTATACACCATTCTGTATTCTCCACTCAATCTTTTCTACTGTCTTTTTCTTTCCACCCACTGTTCTCTTGACCTCTTCTCTGCACACTAGCCAGGTTCCCCTTCTTCACAACTAAAGACTCTCTTATTTGTTCAGAAGCCCTAAATTGCCCCTTTTACTCTTCTCTTTACAACTGTCCCACATGCAGTAATTTTTCTTTTCCATTCCCCTCACACCTTCCTGAACAATTGCTGCTGTCAGTCACTTATTACATTCCTACTTCTAATTCCTTGTGATCCTCTCAAACTTACCTTCTCCTCCACAAGTTTCTTCCACTCTACCTTTACTGCCCTCTGCATCTCCCTAAACATAATATTTCCATAGATTCATAGGTGTATACTAGACTAATGACCACTACGACCCTTATAAGCCTAGTTGTGCAACCCAAATGTGACCCCACAAATTTGATTTATATGGGGTGGTTATTTACTGACTGCCTCTGTCCATCAGAGACATAGTTGCCAGACCAGGGGTGAATTTCTGATTACCAATCCATTGGTCCAAGTTGTGCTTACATAGGGATATGGAGGAACTCTGCTTCACATAGATGGGGAGCATGTTCCAGGGAATGGGAGTTACCTAAGAAACATATCTGTCTCTCCATGACCTATTTATGTCACAAGCAAAATCACAAGCAAAACATAGGTCTTTTAATGTAGTAGTTCTGATGCTGTTTGTTTTGCAGTTGTGTAGAAGGCTCATCAACATAGGGTACAGGGATGCCTTGTATGCCAGCCAAAGATCGCCTCTAAGAAGTTTCTATGATATCGAGTAAAGAGACAGGGCTTTAAGGTGATTGGCATATGACATTATGTTTAATCCCTGTATTCTTTTGTAATGAACCTTTGTGGGTGTTCCAGTTGCTGCATGCATCTGGTCAGGTACAAACCAAATGGGTCATTATACTCTATGATGGGTCTGATGGTGGTCGAGTACACTGGTATGATGACCTCTCTGGACCTAGATGCCATGTCCTTGCTTATAAGTTGAGCAGCAGGAAAGGATATTCTTACTACCTTGGACACATGTTGGTCAAAGGCTAGGTTACTATCTATATGAGTTCCCAGATCCCCAACTAGTGAATCAATTTTTAGGGATGTATTATTGATGATGTAGTTACGTGGGGTGGCAAACTTCCCAAGTGGTACAATAATGCATTTCTTGGTATTGCTTTCTAAGCCATGACTTTTGCACCAGGTCTTTGTATGTTTTAGATCTTCCTGAAGGGTATTCTCATCTTGGGGGATTCAATGACTGCTCCCAGTTTGTAATCATCTGCAAACTTGGTTAGCCAGAGGCATATGACATTGGCTTTGACATCCAAGAAGTAAATGCTTAAGAAGAGTAGGCCTAGCACATAGCCTTGGGGAACTCCATTGGTGACTGGCTTCATTGTAGAGGTGACTTTACCAATTATAACCTCCTGAGTCCTATCGGTGAGCCAGCTAGGTATCCAACATGTTATAAAGGGGTTTACACCTAGTTCCTTAATTTTGTTGACAATGCCCAAGTGGGGTAGTGTTTCAAATGCTTTAGCTTTATCTAGATAGGCAGTATGTACCGTTTTCCCCTCATCCATTGTCTTAGTAACTTTTTCAAAGATGTTCGTCAGATTCAGTAAGCATGACCTACCTTTGACAAAGCCAAACTGGGATGGATCCAGTATCTGGATGTCTCCTATAGCCTTGTTGATCATTTCCATGATACTTCTTTCTATGGCTTTGCAAATAAAACTAGTCAGACTAATGGGTCTGTAGTTTCCGGGATCTGTAACCATCACAGTCCCCCCTTCACTTAGCACAAACCTGTTTTAAGCTTATAGTTAAATAATGACTCCAGGGGGTCTTGATAAGTTCTATTTTAGACTGTTCAGGAGGCATACTGGGATGTTACTGGGGCCCAATGATACCGTGTTCTTGGCTTTAGTGAATTTAGCTAGTACATGCTTCCTAGTTACAGTTTGAGAAGTTATGTTTGAGTGTATTTTTGGGGGTGAGAGGAATTTAAAGTCTGAACTTAATTTTGTCCACTAACAGGTTTGCTATCTCGCCAAGCTTGGTGAATGTGGCACCATTAACCATCAGTTCAGCACATTGCTGTGTGCTGCCCTTGAGGTTTCTGACATAGCTGTAGAAAGCCTTAGAGTTATCTTTCACCTAGGTGGCTATCTTAACCTCAGAGTTGGTGTTGCTTGACCTAATTAGCCCTCTTAGTTGCCTAATTAATTTGATGACAGAGTTTTTATCTTTATGGGAATTACCCTTCTTGATTTTTGCCATATTTTTTTCCTTTTGTCATATATCCTGTTTAATGTGGGATGTCACCAGGAGTGTTTGTTTCTAGGTCTAGTCCAGGGCTTACTTCTGCTAGGTACAGCAGGCATTATGCAGCCATTGGTATGGTTTTCCAGAGTTTCAGAGAGCAGTTCAGCATAGGCTGTCTCTTCTTATCATTGTCTTCCCATATTTCCCACTCATTCTCCGCACTTCTCAGTCTTTGCACCAAATTAACATTCACTGAGTGCCTCTTAAACACAAGCACATCTCCTCTCCATACAACTACCCTTGCTTTCGTTCTTTTCTTCTGTATCTTTCTTCTCTCCCATCTCCAAACAAGGTTACAGCACACCTTCTGTATTTGTCCAGGCCACACTGCTAGTGTCCTTATCTCTACATTCTTTAATAAAGAAATTACTAATGGTCACACCATCACTTTTAATACCTCTGCTCTCCTATTTATTGTATTCACTCTGCCTGTCCACTTGTCCGGTATCCCTTTTACCATATCGTATACCTCCTCCCATTTTTTTCTCCATATGTCCTAAACTGTGGGCTATACCTTTCTTTTCAGGTATGTGTCACTTTCATTGACTAAAACAAACTGACTGGAGTTTGAACTCCTGCCCCATCACAATTACTGAGGACTTCTTGGGATTGTACAATGGACCTGATTCTTTTGCAAACTCTTCAAAGATCTGTAATGCTTAAGGCAGAATCACTTGTACATCCTTGAAAAACAGCATATAATTATCAGTGAACATATTCACACTACTTTTCCTCTTAACATCCCATGTTTTGATTAACATATTTACATAATGTTAACATATTTTTCCATAACTTGAATAAAGATCCCAAGAATTAAAGGACAGCCTTGTCTTGCTCCTTTCCCTAAATTCACCTTGTCTGACATACTCCTGTTTACCTGATATGGAAATTTGGTTCCTTAGCTATAGCTGATACTCTGTGTGACGTCCCTGCTCCGGGCCAGTAATCAATGGTCCTCAATCCTCACCACTGACACTGGTGAGGGATGTTCACTTGGAACGAAGATAGATACACACAGTATTTCCAGATGCAGCTGTCTCCACCAAGCACAATTTCCCTTAAGAACACACAGGGAACACACTCAGTCCAGGGGTTGTGTTTCTCTATCTCTCTCTCCAGGCCCCCAATAAGACTCCCCACTGACACAGCTATAGAGTTGAGTCCTCAGCAGAGTGTTCCAACCCAAGTCCTCCACCACCCTCTCTGTGAAACCAGTGCTCTGTGTTCCTGCTCCAACTAGCTCTCACACACACACACACACACACACACACACACACACACACACACACACACACACACACACACACACATACACACACACACACACACACACACACACACACACACACACACACACACACACCCATGCACACTCTTTTTGAGATTTGATTTTCACACACACACACACACACACACACACACACACACTCTCTTTCTGAGATTTGATTTTCACACACACACACACACACACACACACTCTTTTTGAGATTTGATTTTCACACACACACACACACACACACACACACACACACACACACACACACACACACACACACACACACCTAGGAAAGGCTGGTACAGATTTTCTAGCTCTGCCCCCTTGACCAAGACTATAAGGTAGATTCACTGCCACCATCCTGCTACTTTAAGGCTGTTAAAAGGGTACCCAATTATACTAAGTAAAATTAATACTAATACAAACGGTATGAATGACCAATGCAGCAAGGGTTTCAGGAGTGGCCACAGTGTCATCAAATAAATTTAAGTACTCTCAAAGGTTAATATAGTCTCTAAAAGACCAGCTACAATGAAAAGTTTAAATATATTTAATAAGAAATAATAAAAGAACATGAAAATACTGAATATCAATGTACAATAAACACCAGAGTTACAATCACAGGAAATATTAAAAATAACACCAATGGACAGAATCACACAGATACAGAAAAACAGTACTCAACTAACCTCACTATATTTTCCTGACTGATCTAAAGAATTACTATTCCCTGGTTACTTACTAAGGCAAGGCAATATGAAGTGGATGAGTCATCCTTCTTTGTTAGATTTCAAAAACAGACTGCCCTGAGACTTCTGTCTCATCTAGTGTTAAAATCTTATTTCACTGCTGGATTATAGAATTACATCACATACATCTGGTCATCTGATTTCTGGTTCCCACACTACCTCCTTTACTAGAAAATGAACCAGAATCTAGCACATATGTGTTACCATGCACACAGATAGTGTTTTGCTAAGATGTGTTATAGCATCTGGAAGCTATAAAGCCATTGTAAAACTTCCAATTAGCTCACCCCTAAGGACAATACAATAGGATTCCTAGTCCTGGTTTTTACTGACATTTTGTCTCTGGCTGCAACAAGAGCTGTAAGATACAATCTTATGGCCTAAACAAGGTCATTTAATTTCAGACTATTTTTCAAAGTTAACTGGACTGAGATTATCCTCTTCTCTTCCAGTATTCTCATTTACAATATATTCATTTCAACAGGTACAATGCAGTCTGACATACAGGTGTATTTCTTTTCTGTCCAGCAGGACTCACTGTTGGCACATTCTTAACACAAGCAGCTTTACAAATACATGTTTCAACACAAGCACCTGTACAAATCAGTTTCATATACAAATGACTTATAATTCTTTACAAAACTCCAGCTAGCTAACATTATACATCCACTGCCCTACTACTCCTGGTATAGCTGGGAATACCTCACATCATCACACTCTACACAGTTCCTCCTATCACCGACATCTGCTCTAAAGTTTTAAACATAAAATCCCAATTTACTAAATATAAAGCCTTCTGAGTATCCATATGCATCAGCCATGTTCCCTTAATCACCTCATCATACATCAACTCACCATACATTCTCCAACTTGCATTCCTATCAGTCTATAATAGTTGATTGAGAAGCCATATGAATTACCTACTTTCACTTTTTTCATATGTTTAATTGCGACCAAAACCTCTCCTGTACTAACCACTTTGTACATTCTTTCCCTATTTTCTCCTTTAGATGTGGATCTTCCCATTCTTCCAACTTTGTAACCCCTTGCAACTTTTCATCTTATATAAAATTTTTCATAAAACTCACCCTTTATCTCATTGTTCTGGGTAACCTTCTTGTCTTACTCCATCTTTGCTCCAGCCACCCACACTATCTTCTTCAAATCCATAAGTCTGTATACAAATAACTCCATCATATTAATTTGACATTTGTTTTCCATTGTACTCACCTCCTCTCCATTTCTGATTTAATCAGTTCCTCTTCTACCACTTCCATTTCCTTCTATGCCTCTCTTATCCACTCCACATTGACAATTTCTTCCTCCATTAAATCTTCCTCCATTTTCTATCTGCACCTGCCTCAATCCTGTTTAATTATCCCTTATCCCATCCTTTCTTCACTTATTTTGCCATCCTCTGTACCCCATTACCTTGTCACTGCAAACTGCCGTAGTGTCATCCTATCACCTTTTATTCCTGTGGACTATCTCATAAGACTTTTTTCTGTAACCACTCTATTTGATCTTGTCTTCTCTCCACTTACTTGGGTTCCATCTCCACCTATCTAGCCTTTCCTTCCCTGTCTTCCAAAACTATTCTTTTTCAATATGTCTATAGCTCCCACTTTGCACAAGCTTTTGTCATCTACCAAAATCTTTATCTTGTGTGCTATGCAGTTTAACTATATAATATTTTTCTCCTAGCTATTCATAATTTAAACACCCTGCCTAATCTGCAAATATACCAACATATAATAGATTACTTTGCTCTCCTGATGTTATTTTAAACATGTACAAAACAAGATAAAACATCCCTCTCCATTTCAATCACCCTACCCGGGCTTGCTAGGTTCATCTGCATATCTCATTGAACTGTGCAGTTTACCCTATAGCAATTGCTAGTAAAATACAGAAAATAAAAAAAAATAATAATAATACTTTCACGTATTGCATATGTTATATATGTGCAGGACTTAGATTAGAGTTGCGTGTATCTTAACCTAAACACCCCATCTAGTTAACTAAAAAATTACAAAATGTGCACTCTTCTCTATACTGGAAGTTTGAAATTATCATGTAGCTTTCAGAATCATAACCAGAAAATTAACTTAAAGTAAATTGCATTGCCTGTAGTATGTGTCCATCATTTGCCCACAATGGGCCCTACTCCACTCCCTTTTATTACTTCATTATAGGATGCTCAAACACCAGTAAATGAACAGTCTGCAACATTATCTATAGCATTAGCTCATACAGGAGCAACTGTTGGTCACCCTTTGGACCAGTGTTCCTTCTTATATGAAATAAAAGACTTATCTCACTGCAGGAGTCTCAACAACTTGTGGTATCACCTGTTCTTCTCGCTCCTTCTTCTACTCAAGATGTCATCATTTCACTTCCTTCTTCAGACCACAAATTTCTTCCCAGCTGGATAAATACAAAAACAGAACAGGCATGGAGTGAAACATTATTTGTCTTGGGCCCTTCTTGCATAAAACCCTGTACTTACCAGGTTCTACAGTCATGGCTAGCTCATTATGCAGGATCAGAGCCACGCATCCTTTGCATAAACCAGCTAACAGTACCAAACATCTGTTGTATAAACCAGCTAACTGAGACAAACATCCTTTTTATAAACCAAGTGAGTCAAGCAACCTTTTTATAAACCAACTGAGTCAAGCATCCTTTTTGTAAACCAGATAACAGAACCAAACATTCTTTTTCTAAACCAACTAACAGAGTCAAGCATCTTTTGAATAAACCAGCTAACAGAACCAAGCATCCTTTGTATAAACCATCAAAAAGTCAAGCATTCTTTTTATAAACCAACTAACAGAGTCAAGCGTCCTTTTTATAAACCAACAGAGCCAAGCATCTTTTGTATAAACCAACTAAGAGAGCCAAGCATCCTTTTAAAAAACAACTAACAGAGCAAAGCATCCTTTTTATAAGCCATCTAGCATACTCAAACATCCTTTTTATAAACTAACTAAGAGAACTAAGCATATTTTCTATAAACCAACAAAGCCAAGCATTCTTTTTATAAACCAGCTGAGTCAAGCATCCTTTTTATAAACCAACTAACAAACTCTAGCATCCTTTTTATAAGCCAACTAACAGACTCAAGCATACTTTTTATAAACTGACTAACAGAGTCAAGCATAATTTTTCTAAACCAACTATCAGAACCAAACATTTTTTATAAGCCAACTAACACAGCTAAGCATCCTTTTTTAAACCACCTGATAATCTCCACCTGTCTATTTTTGGCTCAGTCTGTGCCTCACCTTTCTTCCCTCCTCTACTTCTGGCACTTGTGGAGTCACCTCCTCCTTTTCCATATTGTTCCACTCTTGGGCCACTTTATCCCATCTCATTTCACACTGGCTAGTCTCTAGGGACCATCTTCTGTTTGCTTCTGGGATATTTTAGACTCATCTGTCACTTTATTTGCACTTCCTTTATTCTTCTTTTATTTCTCTTGTAGGGTTACTCTGTGCCACCTTACTTGTTCCTGTTAAAGAACTCCAGAGACTTAGGCCTGTCACTCTCTCCTTTTAGTTCCACAAGTCTTTGCTTTCCGTTCCCACTCATGTCACTTGTCTTGGATGTTGGTAACTGACTCTTTTGGATCCACCACTTGCTGCTGAAGGACTGCATGCCTAAACACTCTTTCTCTTTACATCCTATCTCCAACAGATCACTCCTCTATCTCCTGCCATTTATTTGTTGTTCTCATTGTGTCTACATAAAATCTGATAGCTTCTTTTTTAATGTGACAGTATTAATGTTTCCACTGCCATTTAATTCTTATAATTTCAAGGTACACCATCTTGCCCACCACCCCCTCTTGTTTCAGCTGCCATAACACTGGCCGCATCTCTAGTCTCTGTTGATACACCATAACTAAAATGGCCCCCACCAATTTTATTCTTACACTTCCCGTCATCAAATCTCTGAAAAGCCACTCATTAATTTGGAGACATGTATCTTAAAGATGACATGTCTATCGCTAGTGTCAGAGCTGTTACTGGGTTACCATACTCTCTGCACACTGCCATTTTCTGGGCCCAAGTCTCCATTCTTCTGCACCAAATGTATAACACAGACCTGTACAAAGCTTATAATATCTCCCATTCCACTTCCTCCACAGCCACAATGATTGTGAAAGGATTTATTCAAGCTTTGTTCTCCAGAGCATACATTTTTTATATATTAACTTTGTCCAACCTGGAGTTGATTTCCAGTAGCTCATTTCATGTTTTTCCACCCCACCCCACCCATCTTCCCTTACTTTGGTTCCTGCTCCAGTATATTTTGCTCAAGTTTCTCACTCTCCTTCTTTCACATAGCCCACAATTGCCTGCATTGTCCATACATCCACTGCAAAAGAACTGAGTTCCCTTAAAATTATATTGCATATTTCCTTTTGATTTGTCATACTGTCTGCCAATTTTCCTTCCCTTTTTCCTAGCACAGCTTGCTTATAGCTTTATAGTTCTGTTGCATTTAGGTCTTCATGTGCAGTCAGGCCCTTCTAACACTGTCAAAGCCAAACGTCTCTTATATTCCCTCCTCTCTCCTCTACTTTGTAGCCCCAGTGATACTGTAATTTATTATTTATTTAGCTTTGCAGATGTAGTTCATAGGTTCATAGGTAGGTACTAGGCTATTGGCCATAGGGCCTATACAAGCCTAGCCAAAAATGTACCCTGGCTTTCGCCACTCAAGAAAATTATTTTCCTGTGCCCCTGTCAAGCAGAACCACAGAAGTGATCCCCGGGGTGAATTTCCTATTACCCATCCAATCATCAAGATTCTTCTTGAAGAGTGCTAATGAGGAGCTCTGTTTGACATAGATAGGTAGTCTGTTCCAGAGTATGGGAAGTCTCTGGGACAGGAATCTATCCCTCCAGCATGTTCTGCTTATTGTGGTGACAAGGTTTAGGTTCCTAGAGCGTGTAGCTTGGAGGGATTGGGATTTCTTTAAGTGGAGCATGTCCAACAGCTCTGGGTTTGACATAGCTTTGTATGTTAGGCAGAGATCACCTCTGAGTAGGCGATATGCGACGGAGTAAAGCTGGAGTTTTTTGAGATGGTCTGCATAAGGCATCTGTTTGAGGCCAGTAATCCTCTTTGTGAGGTATTTTTGCAGCCTTTCTAGTTGTTGTAGATGTCTTGTGAGGTACATACCAAAAGGGGTGTTGTACTCTATAATGGGTCTAATGAGTGATGAGTAGCGGGGAACAATGACCTCTTTTTTTCTGGATGAGAAACCTTTTGTGATGAGGTGTGCCACGTAGAAGGATTTCCTGACCACTTTGGCGATGTGATTATCAAAGGAGAGATTACTGTCCACCTGTGTCACAAGGTCTCTTATCACACTTTCGGTGTTAAGTAGACTATCGCCTATGTGGTAGTTCATGGGTACAGAATTTTTGCCAAAGGGGATGACAATGCACTTTTTGGCATTGAGCTTGAGACCATGTCTTTGACACCAGGCATCTGTCTCAGTGAGGCCCTTTTGTAGGATGTCCACATCATTAGGAGTTTCGATTATGGCTCCTAGTTTTCAGTCATCTGCAAATTTAGTTAGCCAAAGACCTTCTGTGTTAGCCTGTACTTCAGAGAAGTAGATACCAAACAGGAGAGGACCCAGGACTGAACCCTGTGGTACTCCACTTGTCACTGGTCTGAAGTCAGATTTGGAGTCTGCTATTTTCACAGTGTGGGTTCTTTCAGTAAGCCAGTTGGAAACCCATCTTGTGACATAGGGATTTATACCTAGTTTAGTGAGTTTATCTATAATTCCAGAGTGGGGGATGGTGTCGAACACCTTGGTGAGATCTAGATTTTTTTATTTTTATTTTTTATTTATTTATTTATTTAACATTTGTTGACTGGGAAAGTCCGATTAGGTTCCACTTATCCTGTTTTCAGTGGAGGCCCGGGGAGAAACACTCCAGAAGCATGTCTTTAGAATGTGGGAGGAAACCGGAGTACCCGGAGGAAACCCACGCGAACGCAGGGAGAACATGCAAACTCCACACACACAGATAGGCTGTGTGAACCACCTTACCCTCATCTATGGCTTTGGTGACTACTTCAAAGAAGACTATCAGGTTTAGGAGACATGATCTGCCTTTTACAAACCCAAACTGTGTGGGGTCCAGGATTTGGAGATCTCCAATGTCTTTGTTTATGAGTTCCATGATGATACGTTTCATAGCCTTGCAGACTAGTTCCCGGGGTCTGTTGTGGCCCCCCCCCTTTGTGGAGTGGGATAACTGTCGCAGTGCGCCATTCAATGGGCACAAAGCCTGAGGTGAGGCTATGATTGAACATGGTACTTAGGTGGAGTGCCAGTTCATTCTGTAGTTCATGTAGAAGGCAGCCTGGGATGTTGTCAGGTCCCATGGATGCTGTGTTTTTGGCTTTGAAGAGTGAAGTTTTTACCTGTGCAGCCGTGATTACAGGAACTTTGCATTCTTCCAGTATAAAGATGGGCCCTTTAGGGGGTGAGAGGAGGGTAAAGTTAGCACTGAACCTATCTGCCAGGATGTTGGCAATATCAGTTGGTTCTGTATACTTAGTGTCATTGTGCTGCAACTCAGAGCAGATCCGAGTATTGCCATTGAGATTTTTGACATAGCTATAGAATGCTTTGTGGTTGCCTTTAGAATCAGTGGCAATTTTGTTTTCATAACTAGCTTTGGAGGATTTTAGTTAAACTTCCTTCTTAGATACCCGTGCCTTCTGACTACTCAGGGACTGCTTTTGTGACTGCTTCACTCCTCCTCTATTCGTTTATGCCAGTGGTTGTCCCTTCCACCCCTTCCAAATAGCTTACAAAATTGTTTGCTTTTGTACCGCTGTCTTCTACTCCGTTAAGCTATGACACAGCTATGTATTGCAACTTTGTTCACTTTGGGTATGTATTTCTCAGTACCTCCTCTCTTCCTTCTTCATCAACTTCACTTCACTTGCTCCCACCACCTTCACTCTTCCAATCGCTTGCACATGCACCTCATTTCTACAGTATTTCGTGTCTCCATCACCTCAAACTTTCCCCTGCTCATCTATAACCACACAAACATCCACTTCTTCATTTTGAGCTAAAACTGCAGCATTCAATGGCCAGTCCCAAACATGCTGCCTAATTCAACCTTCTGTCTTCAGCAGCCATCCTCCCACAGTGTCTTGACAGCTTCCCCTACTTCAAACAGCTATTCTTTTCTATATTAAATAGATTTGCTTCAGTTAAAAAGAAGTATATTCACCACACTACACTGCCACAGAAAACACCTACAAAAAATAAGACTATTTACCACCTTTGAGACCAATATCTAATATTTTGTGACCCAAATCATCACAAGTTTTATGTAGTCTGTAATACTGTTAAATGTCATTCAAAATAACAAAACCTCAGACTTTATCATCCAAGAAATGCAGCACACACAAAATACTGAAAAAAAAACAGTTATTATTTATCCTATCAAAATACTCATAAACATGTCAGTTATGGAATGAAAAGTTTGTCCCTGTTGGAAACAGTTCATAATGATCCCCCTCCATAAGGGTTGTTCCTCCACTTCCCATAGTAACTCTCAGTCGTGCTACATTCCCCTTCTATGACACTGGAGAAGTGCATCCATAAAAAAATACCAACTTATCCACATTGAAATATCTCACATTCTTCATGGGTTTAGGCCTTACAAAGGGATTAACACAGTTCTAGTCAACCTTAATGAATGCATCCATGACAAATTTAATATTGCACCAAAGCATTAATCCTAGATCTGCCAAGAAGGATTTTATTAGGGAGGGGAAGAGGGCAAGTGTCAAGTGGGATAATTTGATCTTGCCAATAGCACAAGGAGGTTTAGGATTACCTGATTTGAAGGGATATTTAGAGCTACACAGTTAAGGCTCTAATGCATAACACTTGCAGAAAATTACAATTCAAAGTAGAAAGGGATGATGATGAAGCAGGGTGGTAATTCAAGAAATAAGAAAAGAATGGGATTTTGGACACAAATCCTTAAGAAGAAGATTAACAGTCATACAGAATATTATATTCATAAATTACCAGAAAGTATACTAAGAACTAAGTCAACATGAGAATGGAGAAAGGAGATTCTACCAATAGGGATAATTGCAGTTAGGGGTACAGAGAATAGACAAGAGGAGGCTGGAATTTGCTAGAGGAAGATGACAAACAAATCAAGGTGTATGGAGCAAATAATTACAGACATTAATTACACACACACACACACACAGAGCTAGATCATGGTCAAATGGGGTCCTAGGCAGGGTAATGGATTGGGATCCCCTGCAACATAACTGGGGCATTACACACACACACACACACACACACACACACACACACACACACACACACACACACACACACACACACACACACACACACACACACTATGAGCCCTCACCAGTGGAGTATAGCAATCCTGTTCAATCTGCATCCCCAGTTTCTCGCATGAGGTTTAAAGGTTTCAGGGGCTTACAAAATTCATGAGGAAGTTCTCATGCAGGGTCCTAATGCTTGCTGTGTTTTCTGATCCTGCAGGGTTTTTTGCTTAACAATTTTTTATAGATACTCTGGGCTCCTCAACCATTATGGGATCTGAAGAAGGCTTGAAAAAGCTGAAAGCACTTGTCCATAGTTTACATCAGAAGGGTTCTTCACTTTTATGTTCGTTTTTTCTGTTTTTATGACATCCACATGTTTTAAAGCTGTGGAATTACAATGCCACTTGACTTTTACAACAGCAAAGCTCTATATTTCATATATTGTGGATTCAACATGGTAAAAGCCTGTTATTGAAGCTGTTGTTTTGAAGCTGTCTTTCTGCCATTTTGGTTGTTTAGCAAGTTTTGAATACTCAGATGAAATACTAATACCTCTGGGGCAACGCTCTTCCAATATTTACATTATGGAGCCCTCCCAGACAACAAGGGCCCTAGGCAACTACCTAGGTCACCTAGTGCTGAATACAGTTTTATATATATATATATATATATATATATATATATATATATATATATATATATATATATATATATATATATATATATATATATATATATATATATATATATATATATATATATATATATATATATATATATATATATATATATATATATATATATATATATATATATATATATATATATATATATATGCTCCTGTGCTCCTGGTATTATTGTTTATTGCTAAATATATATATATATATATATATATATATATATATATATATATATATATATGGGTCTACTTTCTATCACCGAACTTCCGATTCACCGACACACAAGATACCGACCCCAAACAACCGAAAATACACAACACCAACAACTCAAAAGCGAACACCAATACACCGACACAAAAAACGTCAACTACACATTGCACACAATAACATATCCACTAACCTTAACCTAAACCCTAACCCTAACGTCCGACACTACCGCACTTACCCAACCCGCACCTAACCCTAACTCACTTAATCCACCCCTAAACCTCAACACCATCACTATCGCACACTTACCCTACCTGCACCCTAACCCTAACTCACTTAACCCACCCCTAAACCTCAACACCGTCACTATCGCACACTTACCCTACCTGCACCCTAACCCTAACTCACTTAACCCACCCTAAAACATTCAGCCCGTCACTATCGCACACTCACTCCACCCGCATTCTAACCCTGACACACTTAACCCTTCCCTACACTGCTCTACGTCACTTCCACACACTTACCTCACCGGAACCCTTAGTCCGACACTACCGCACACTCACCTTTCCCACACCCTAACCTAAAATCCCTCACTATCGTACACTTACCTGTCCGCTCCCCAATCCTAAATCTTTCACTTTCGCACTTACCGGATCGCTCACACGCTGCCGTTGTCGGTCTCTCAGCTGTCGGGATATCGCGTTTTCGGTAACCTACCTGTTCGGTCATTCCGTCTCGGTCTTCCGGGTGTCGGTGACGTGGCGCTTCGGTTATTCGAAGTAGACCCATATATATATATATATATATATATATATATATATATATATATATATATATAGCACTTTTTGTCTCTTTAAACATCAGAGGAGACAACCAGTGCAGCCTGATTCCGAAAAATTATATCATGTACATTACATGATCTTATTCATCCAATAATAAAATTATTGCCATCTCATATATGAAACCTACATTAAAAACTTCATACATAAAATGAGAGACATGAGTTCTGGATCCTCAGATGAACTGTCTAAAACTCTACCGTCTAAGCTACTTGAATCATCATAGTCACACACACTGGAAGTAATGTAAACAATTGCTCTAAACATAACCTGGCAGAATTGTGGAATTTACTGGGATCTACTCCATAAGATCAAAAAGCCAAAATATCGAATTTCACTATACCATGACCACAATACCAAATTTTCAGAACACTGAAACTGTAAATTACTGAATGTGACAATGCTGAAACGTTACAATGCCAAATTTAAAAAAAAAAAACAAATTGGAATGTGCAGATGTGTGTGTATTTCCCTTCACCAGAGAATTTTTAGTAATGTAAAAAACATAAAATAATCCATGTAAATCAATAATGACTTCAGAAATAAATCACAGTGTCTTCAAGGATAAACAAATCACATTTTCTATAGATAGTCTATACAAATTCCAGAGCTGAGTAGTTAGATTTGTTCCATAAAGCAGTTTCAAATTGAGAATGATGAATAAGTAACTTCTGTTTTTTAGGTGATGTGGGAATCCTGTTGACATTCACACATGCAGTCAATATGAGCATAATGACTTCATAAAATTTTCACCTTCTGCAAGTAAACTAGAAACAGCTCTACCTTTACATTTAGATGCATACTTATACTTAAGGTTCAATACTTTTTTTTAATTTCATTGTTCTTTCCGAATGGTATATGTAGCCATCCACAACTAAAACTTGTTTGCCTTTTTGGGAACGTATAGTAGTATATACATTGCCAATAATACCCACAGCATCATACAACATGTACTCCATGTTTTTTTTTTTTTTGTGGTACTTAGTACAACGATTTAAAGAGACATATTTCTGTTTATACACAGTTGCATATCACTTACTGAATTGCAGTTGGAGATGCAAATGTCGGCATTGTAATGTTAAGGCATTTTCATATTCGGTAATTTAAACTTTCATTGTGTTTTCAAAATGCAGGATTGTGGTCTCAGTATAATGAAATTTGATTTTTTGGCTTTTTGATCTTATGAAGTAGATCAGAATTTACTGGCATATCTCTGTTTACTTAACAGGACTAAGTTTCAAAACACTTTTGATACTATTAAGGCCATTGGGATTAGGGGGAATGTCAGCATTTAATCTGTTCTACCATTCACACTCTTGCCTTTCTAAGAGAGAGAGAGAGACTGTAAATCCCTCCTTGAGAATTAATTTAAAATACTCCACTACAAGAATGTAAACTCCATGAAAATTTTGCAGTTGATTTTATGTCTATATAAGGCATTATTAAGATTTTAATAGCATACATATGCTTGCAGGTACAGTGTAACAATTTTCATACAGTTATCCCTATGCAAAAACTATCACAACTGGAACATAGGGCAGATGAATGGTCACTTCAGAATCACATTGTAATGCATTTTTGTTCCAATAGATCTGTCTAATCATGGTATAAACACCAAATGGCTACTGCAGCTGTATTAACATTATTTACATAATCACATGGGTATTTGCCTACCCGTTTAGAAGTATGTGTTCCTGTTGCTCTAATACCCTCAAATTCAACATTTTTTGAAGGACTATCACTTCAAAAAAATTCCATTTATCAGTTATTATGTTGATTACTGCAGTGTAAAAATTAAACACAGTTACAAAAACATTTACGTAGCTTGTTGTATACTGATTAAAGTTACCAGAATTAATACGTTTACAGAAAAAGTGGAAGAAAATCTTTCATGTCTGTGCTCTACAATGTCCTTAAAAAGCCATCTATCAGATCAGCATATATCCCTTATCCAAAATAATATCTTTAAGCAAACTGCTTTCCAACATAATTATATTATCATCCATAGTGAGTCTAAATAAATTAACAGCTTTGTTCCTTTTCACATTCTTTTTTATAAATATAGGGAGACAACCCTTTGCATGTATATAACTGCTTACACAGGTTCCCTTCCTGTGAATTTTCAAAGAAATTTTTTTTCTTGCATAACCTAAAAGTTGATGTGCAAAAAAACTGTTTTTACAAGATATATTAGCTGTAAATACTAAAAAAGGAAAAAAAAATAGTGCTGCTGCTCAATTCTTCCAAACACCTACAAAAAATCAGATTTACTGTCAATCCATACTGAAAAGAGGTCATCAATAAAACATGTTTAGAAAACATTTTTTTTTAAACTAAACGTTCTTGCTCACACACTCAAAATAACTTGCTATTCTCCTTCCCCATTACTTTATCACTACTCAAAGCTGATTCAGCAATGTAACAAGTCCTATCATAGACGTTCATCAACTGCAACATTCAACTAGAGATAAGTTTACAACATTTATTCATTTATTTATACATTTATTTTCATCCAGCTAGGGGAATGTCTCCAGTGGTTGTTTATTTATTTTAAGTTAAGACACACAGCTACAGCATATCTTCAATTAGAATTATTTAACATAATTAAATAAATAAACTGCTTGCCACTGTTCTACTTTCCCCATTTCAAAACAGCCATACTCAGTTTGCAGACTTTCTCTTCTGTCTCACGCATGATCTAGACAGTAAATCGTAAACATGATATCATGGAACAGATAGACCACAAATTTTAAACAGGAAAGTTGATGTCATTGCCATGTTTTAAATAGTAATGAGAATTCATAATTGATGGTTGGGTGAGGTACTTTTTTTTTAATAATTCTGGTGGGCAGCCATAAATTATGGAAGTGGGTGTCTTGGCAGGACTAATGGAATAGTATGGAAATACATTTTAGTGGTTGCTATTTTATTATTTTATTTTATTAAACTCAGATATCTGAAATGTACACTGTCAACAAAGTATAGTAGATATAATTGCTAAGTACAGACAGGTCCTGCCTGTGGATGGAAATGAATGACCCTGTATGTCATTTGCTCATGATTCTAACTTTTTGCAGGATTAATATGATTTGTGTGAAACAAGTTAGAATACCTTACTGTGGCTACTGTTTGTATGAAGTAAATATGAAATACATTGCTACAGCCATCCTTCTTATTTTTATTAAAGTCATATTACTGTGATGTAAACAGTTAACAAAGTATTTATGTTCTAAGGAGGGGGGTGGAAATGACTGATCGTTTTGGCATTTTCTCAGTTTAAGGAGATAGGCTTTTTAGGATTAATGTGCATTTTTGTCAAATACTTTACTGTGGCTACTGTTTGTTTGAAATAAACCTGAAATAAATTATAGTCAACATTGTTTCTTTTTACTGATATTAAAGATTGTGCAAAAAGCACATCCAATTGTTGTAGGCAGATAATTAAAAAACAACAACAACAAAAGGAACTTAATAAGTGTTTTTATCCCTTGGGAGACTTTTTCAAGACTGATGTGGCACAAAATCACATATAAATAATAAACAAATTATTCACATGACACATCGTATGCTAAAAATTTAAATTGTTTCTTCTTAAGGTAAATTTTAATTTTTGTCTTTATCATTAAGCTTTGAGTAGCTGCAGGCATCTTGCTTTAGTTGTCAGCAGTATTATCTTCAGTCTAGATCATTCTCAGCATCAAACCTGAAGTTGCAGTTTTTGGCAAAATCTGTTATTGCAAATAGAAACATTTAGTTCTTCTACACTCACTTACATTCCTAGAAAGTGCATTGTTTCATTTGTTTCAGTTGCATACATATGTTCATAAATTCTATGATACAATTATCTAGTAGTTAATAATATGAAATATGAAATGCTTCACGTTTTGTGCAACAAGATATATAAATTACAAATCTGAATTTACAATTAAAAACACCTAGGTCTGTGATGTTATTTCAATTCAAAATTATTTCAATGTCAGTATGCTTACAATAATTACAAGCAGGGCATTTATACATACCTCGTGGTTTGGATAGCACAGGTATAGACAAATGATCTAACCTAGCCTGGAAAATGTCTTTAAGATTTGTTCATCCTTTGTTTACAAAAGTGAGTTGTTCTCCTGTCTTGCTGATAGTATCAGGAAACCCACTAAGTTTTCCACTTTTTTCTGATGAGACATTTTATGTTTTACTCATTAATAGAAGATTTTAAAAGCATGGTCATGCTGCTATGATTATTATTACTATTAATATTATTGTTGTTGTTTTTGTTGTTGTTCTTGTAGCCATTATTGGCTTCTGACATTCTTTGTACTAATATGCAAGACTTACAGTTGAGCTTCTTGTTGCTCTTCACTTAAGTGCACTTTTAAACAACTCTGAATGGTAGCCCCTTTTTTAACACCTATTGACTAAAAACTGCACCTCCTTCTTCAAAGAAATGGTCATCTTCAGACAGATGACTGACCCTTACAAACTGTCTTTTGATAAGACTTTTCTGTCATAGTTTTTGAATGTATACTGCTGTAACTCAAGCATGTATTACTTTGTACTTCTTGCATGTGCATTTTAGCAGGGAGAGAACCCTGAGTTTAGAAATATATACATCTGAAAAACTAATCAAACTATGACTGTTACTTAAAGTAAATGTTAAGTAACAATTCACATTGTTTAAATAATTCCTAAAAATTCTAAACTTGTAAGCTACCTCTCCAAAGCAAAAATATGTAATCAATAAAACTCTTATAAAAACGTTGCAGTCAGCAACATTTTATTTAAAATGATGTTCACTTTCCCAACCTGATATAAAAAATATCTGTAACTAGGGGGTTATCACAGTTTCCATTGTCATTTGTTTCACCTGCTTATAAAAATACAAAGCACATTTCATAAATTTGTAGTTCAGAATCACATGTAATATTTCCATAAACAATCTTACTTGATCATGGGGAAAACAATTCACAGACAGCATTTCTCCATACTCAGTCTTCAATTCAGCTTCATTGTGTTTCACTGCATGTAATGACTTAATATCTATAGTAGCTAAAATATCAGACTCTGATACCTTTACATTTCTAGTACTACAGATAAAGTCAAAAGAATCACTGAGAAAAGGCAGTGTTTTAGGAGGAAACTTCTGTAGGAATTTATTCACATAAATAGCCAATGGTTCAGTTTTACTTCCTTCCCCAGCTCATCTTAAAGGCAGATTTGGCAGTTTTTGTGTACTTTAGGCAGTCCAAAAATGCAATTTAGCCTTGCAATTTTCACTCTAAAATAAATAACAATACCCATATATTATCTAGGTAGGCGCACTTGAAACAGTCCCTTTTCATGGATGATCTGGGAGCAATGTTAGATTAGGTGACTTGATCAAAGTCAAAATGAAGGATGAGGAAACCAAACCCTGTACCACAGGGACTACAGCTCACAGCATTTAACCTCTGTGTCAACTGCCAGATTAAAATAATCAGCTAATGGACTACTAATTAATCATACCCTCCATTAGTCATTCTTTATTAAAACAGTTGGCCTTTCTATAGGCTCCGGCTATCTCTACCCAACTCACTTCAGTATAACACATGCTGTCACAAAGTATTTCATGCATTAAGCATTTATAATCACAAACATTAAGTACTACTAGAGCATTGCCCCCCCTTGGCTTTGTAATTAGGGGTTTATTATTATTTTAGCCACCTGAGAATTTCCTTTTCATTAAGCTTCATTTTAGGTTTGTCCTGTAGTAGCTTTCTCAAGTCTCTTTCAGTAACTTTAAGGAAGGCTTCTAGTTCCAGTTTTATTGGGGAATTAAAAAAACTGGGTTTAGTAAGTTTAGATTTGAACTCTTCCTTATTTCCAAACAAACATATTTTATTTTTCTAGTGAAATTCTGTACATTGTTGATTGACTCTCCTTTTTTAGCTCTGTCTGCCAGCACAAAGGACAAATCTCTGCTGAGAATTTTATGATCTCTTTCTTTTAAAATATAATTTGAAAGATTCATAATTTTAAAATAAGCAACAGAAAACATACCTTCTGTTTAGAAACATTCTCCTGCTAATTTCACTGCTTTCTCTTTTGAAATTGTCCTGTACCATGTTTTGTTTCCCCTACCCAGTATCTTGATACACCTCAATTTATTGAAAACAGTGTGAACTCAGAGAGATGTTCTGATAGGCTCCCAAATGTACTGAATCATTGATAGCATTACCATTATGTGTTTTTCTTAGTTAGATGTTGAAATCTTATAACATCACTGGGAGGAACATCGTTAATTAGAAAATTATCCTCACTTTCTTGTAACAGTTTGCAGCTGAAGTGATTTATTGGTAATACATATTAAATTCTCTTCATAGTATTTGTAAGGTCAGGCTCAAAATGTTTGACTTTTCTTTTCTTCTGCGTTTCATTCTTTTGAATGAGCTTGTTTTTAATGTATTTTAGCTTAGCATCCAAATTGATTGCTGTAGTCTTGTTTTTTTTTTTAATGTTGATATAATTTCTTAATTTGAACATTCTATTGATTCACTTTGGATTTATTATAATCCAATAAGAGTTTACTGTATTGTTAACCAGTCTTCTATTTTAATTCTTTCCAAGCCTAAATACCATTGTCCAATATATAATTTCTCACTGACACTCATAATGCTATGAGACCCCTAGGCACACTATTTATATTTAGGCAGGTCAGAAAAACAAAATATCCCATACGAAGATTTCAGTTTGACAAGGTTCTTTTCTAGGCCACTAAAATTCCTAACAAGATTTGAGCTGTCAGCTGGCCAGGGTAAATCCATGGATACATTAAAAGAATTAACAAGTAAAGCTAAACACTTGACCAGTAATTTGTCCTGCTTGTGACTAAAAGTAACAATTTCTGTACTGAAGGAATGAGTACCTACTCTGCTTGCAATTCTTTCTCCATTATCCAGCATCAGACCAGAAGGGGTATCATGCAATGAGAACCCATATGGTAAGGCAAACAATGGAATCTTCTTGAAAGTTATTTTGAATGCTAGAATTCACCATAAAGAATGAAGGCTAATAAGGCTGTCCAAAAGACACCTCCCACTGTTGTAAGCAAGTAAACATATTTATTAAAAAAATGTATTCACTTTTAAATTCTTTTATTCCTTGAGAGACTTATTCAGACCAATGCAACACACTTAATTATGCACTTAAATAATGAACTATTTTTTCTTCTATTTAGGTTACACTGTAAATTTTCCTTATCACTAAGCCCTGGGTAACTACAGGCATCTCACTTTATTTGCCAAAAGTATTTTTTCCAGTCCAGATCATCGTCAGCATTAAATATGACATTGTAGTTTTTGAAATCAATTATTCAAGCAAATTTTTTTTAGTCTTACTACACACAATTGCATGTCTAGAAAGTACATTACGTTCTTCAGTTATTTCAGTTGCATACAATGCTCACAAATTCTATGATACAATTCACTAGTTTTTCTTCCAATATAAAATGTTTCACACTTTTATCAGTGAGCTGCATATATTACAAATCTGAATTTGCAACTGAATGCACCTAGGAATGTGATTTTACTTCCTTTCAAAACTATTTCAAACTTCTTTGTGTCAATATACTTACAAGAATTGCATTTCATTTGTTTGTACCTAATAGTCTGGATAAAACAGGAGTAGGCAAATAATGTAACCTACCCCCAAACATTTCTTTAAGACTGGTTACTCTGACGCCAGTAAAAGTGGTAATAATAATAATAATAATAATAATAGCAATAATTATAATGACAATAATAATTACAACATGGCCATGCTGTTAGAAGCTATTGTTGATAAGTTAAGTATTAAAAAAATCTCATCAGAAAAAAATGGTAAAGGCTTAGTGGGTTTTTAGATTCTATTAGCAACACTGGGGTGGCTTGTGGTATCAAACTGCTAGCCGGCAGCCCCCCCCCCCCATTTTCTCATAAAAAAAAGTTTAATTAGTGATTTTTACACACTAGTAGGAGTTTGAACAGCAAACTAGTGTTTAAAGCTGAAGATGTGATGTTACAGAGCAGTGCATATATGTGCTCGAGTTCTCATTAAAAAAAAAGAAAAAAATTATCTTTTTGTCGCTGGGCTGTTTTAAACCAGTCTGGATTGGGAAGACTGCAGGTATCAACAAAGATGCCTAGAAATCATTGCGGTTTTAACCGCAGGAAATTGGAAGCCAATAGGACTATTAAGTCAGCAGCCTGTCACGTAATATGAGTATGTGACTTGGCTGCTGATTAGTCCTGTTACTCTCACATTCTCTTCCCATTGTTTGGCACATAGTTAAGTTGTGAGGGAGAGCGCAGGAGGGACTGAGAGATAGATGAGAGAGCAGCAAAAAAATGTGGAAATCATTAAAATTGGGTCAGAGAAGGCAAGGAAGGCTATTTTTAAATTACCCCCCCCCCCAAAAAGAAAAATTATTAATTAAGTTCTGAGTTTTTTTTTTTTTTTTTTTGGCATCGCCAACCAGATACTTTCTGCATTTTTTTCCTTGCAGGGTCAACCAGATATTTCCTCTATTTATTTTTTTCCCTGGTAGGGTCAACCAGATAATTTTTATATTTAATTATTTCCAGGCAGGGTTGATCAGATACATTTTAAATGGTGCAGTGGAGTATAAATTTTCTTTCTAACACAGGATCATAGGATCATAGGAGGTTGCTAAGCTATCAAACCTGAGGTCATTTGAAGCCTAGCTATTTCATCCCAATGTAATACCACAGATAGTCTAGTCAATACCCAGGACTGTATTTATTAATGACTGCCCATGTCCAGGAGGGTTGTGAGAGCTATCCATGGTAAGAATTTATGGTGGCCCCATCCAATCTTCCAGGTTCCTTTTGAACAGTGTCATGGAGGTGCTCTGCTTCACATGAACTGGCAGCCTATTCCAAATATGCACCAGTCACTGGGAGACAAATCCATCCTTTCAGTACATCCTATTCAAGTCACAGGCCATATTTAGGTTCCTGGAACAGGTAGCTGTATCACTGTTTGATTTATGGATGTGCAGAAAATTCATTAGGTTTGGGTCGGAGATTGCTCTGTAAGAGAGCCATAAGTCTCCCCTAAGAAGTCTATACAATACTGAGTATATTAACGGAGACTTTAGTCAGTCTGTGTAAGGCACAAGCTGGAGTCCCTTGATCTTTGTAGTTAGGAAACCTCTAAGTTCTCTCCAACTGCTGCAGGTGCTTTGTACAGTATATGCTGAAAGGGGCCTTTGCTAATCAATGTGTGCTATGTAGAAGGCCTTCCTTACTACAGTAGACACATGGTGGCTAAAGTTAAGGTCGCAGTCTACTTGTGATGCCAGATCTCTTACCACTTCGTAAGTACTTAGGGTATTGTTGTTAATTTGATAGTGTGAAGGGACATTGTTTTTACTGAAGGGAATGATGATGCATTTCTTTGCATTCAATTTGAGACCATGACTAAAACACCAGTCGTTAGTCTGCATAGGATGCTCCTGAAGTATACTGACATCATTTGAGGATTCAATAATTGCACCCAGTTTGCAGTCAACCGCAAACTTGGTCAGCTACAGCCCCCTTCATTTTGACCTGAACGTCTGAGAAGTATATATCAAACAGTAGGGGGCCCAGCACTGACCCTTGTGGCACTCCACTGGTGAAAGGTCTGCTGGTGGATGTGGATTCACCCACTTTGATTGTGTGTGACTAGTTTGTGAGCCACTTGGCAACCCATCTTACAAAAAAGGGGTTTACATTCAGTTTGCTCAGTTTATCCTGGGCCTGCAGTCTGGCAGGGAAACCAGATAATAGTAGGTTGAATCTGTAGTGAGATGGCTGTTTCGGGGGCTGTTTGTGATGTTTTTCTAACAATATCCTGACATGGTCAAGTAATTTTTTGGTATTGTTATTTATGTTTTTATTTTTAACCTTGCAAGATCAAATCAGATACTGTGGATGGGATAGGCAATGGTGATTGGGGCTATTTGTGAATGAAACAAATGGCTCTGCTGTTTACTGTTGTATTTCCAGCTTCGCAAAATTGCAATACTTTTCTGTCTGTACTTTAAGACTTTAAGATGAATGTAAAATAATTAGCAAGTTTATGAGTAATTCTTAATGTATGTTATTTCATATCTGTTCATGTATATACTGAATGTTTGTTTAAAAATGTTTCTAATATTGTGGAGGTTTTCTCCCTGGACATATGCTGAACAGGTTTTTTTTTTTTTTTCGACTAAAGCCAGTTGCAGAAACCCGGGTAAACAAAAGTAAAATAATAAAATGAAATGTGTACTTGGCTGTCACACACAAGCTGGGACTAATGTTTTTGTCAACAAAATGAAAGTAATGCAAGTATGCGACCCAACTTGTTACTATTATTTCTACTTTAATCCTGACATGTAAAAAGCAGCTACTATAGTTAGGTAATGGGAGTTGTTTGTGAATGGAATGAGTTGACTGGCCTTGCCGTTTACTGTCATAATTATGGCTTTGCAAGATTATGCATTTAGGTAAAGTCAGCTGTCATACAAGTCATACAAGCCAGTGACTACTGTTTCTGTGCAACAGAGTAAATTAATCCAGGTATTGCTGGTTTTGTTTTACTTCTGGCAAGGTCAAAGCAGATACTTTAGGTCGGCAATTGATATGGCTGTATGTGGATGGAATGTTTGGCACTGTAGCTTTGATGTAATAATTCTGGCTTTGCAGGACTAATATGTATTTACTATTTGGGTGAAACAAGATAAAATGCAAACTCTGACTATTTGCATGCATCAATTCAATACAGTAATAAAAACATTATTACTGATGCTGGCAAGGCCAAACCACCTACTTTAGGTAGGTAATGGGTATGGGGGGAGTGTTTCTAAGTGAAATGAGTGGTCCTACCATTTACTGTTTTAATTCTGCCTTTGCAAGATTGCTGTGCATGTGGGTATAGTGAGCTGGAGTGAGTACAAGCGCTGTTTAGCTAATGTTTGTGTGAAAGCAAAACAGTAATGTAATGTAATTATTTATTTATTTTTTTTACTTCCTAGATTCATGCTAGGTACTTTGGGTAGGCAAGTGGGATGGGGGGGCCATGTCAGTGTGAGAATGAAATGACTGGCCGTTTACTGTTGTATTTCTGGCTTTGCAAGGCTAATGATTATGTGGAGTAAGCATACAGGCTGTGACTACTGTCTCTGTGCAGCAAAAATTAAACTAAACAAGTCTATTATTATTTTAATCCTGGAAGGATCAAAGCTGAAACTGTAGTGGGCAATGAAATGACCTGCCCTGTTTTATTCTTTTAATTCTGGCTTTGCAGAACTAGTGTGTATTTGGGATAAGCAAGTTGGAATGCAAGCTGTGACACTGTGTGCATCAAAAATACATTACTAAAACCATTATTATTATTTTTTTAATCCTGGCAAGGCCAAGCCAGATACTTTAGGTAGGTCATGGGCATGGGGTACTGTTAATGAAATGAGTACTGTACATGAAGCTATACTTAAAATGTAAACAGCAGTGACACTTAATCATTTCTGTAATATGTTTATTTCAGGGTTACAACCACCACAATGGCAGAATGAGTGAGCAGACTGTTTCAGTGCCCTATCTAAAATCTATTAATATTAAAGACTTGACTTTTCATGAGAAGTTAAGAATGAAGTGGAGTGGAAGATGCACACCTGATCTCAAGATGGAGTCACAAGGTAAAAGCAGGTCAAGAACATACATACGCAGCTTCAGCAGTTCAGTCTATGATAAGCACACCTAGATCTGTGGGAGTGAGGAAATAAAGAGTTTGCACTGCTTCCAGTGTTTATTGTTCAGTGGAGAGAATGCCTGCCCATCAAAAGGAGTGAATGACCTGAAGAGAATGGTAGAAAAGGCTAGAAAACATAAACAGTCTGCTAAACATTTTGACAACCAAACGAGTCTAATAATAATGGGAACTGTGGATATTAGGTCTCAGTTAAGTACTAGATATCAATTATCAGTGAAAATACACAGCAAGAAAGTTGAAAAAAAATGTCATGTTCTATCACTTATAATAGACAGCATCAAGCTATGTGCTGAAGAAGAAGTAACTTTAAGAGGCCATGATGAATCAGAAGACTCACCAAGTGCTGGAATGTTCCACAGAATGGTAGACTTCACCTGCAGGACTGATCGGAAGTTGGGCGAACACATAAGAATTTCAACTGTTTTTAAAGAAACATCAAACAACATTCAGAATGAATTCCTGGACTGCATGCTAACAATATGCAGAGTAGAAATAAAAAAAAGAAGATTCATACTGCAAAATGTGTAGCAGTAATAGCGGGTTTATATTAGATGCTCGACCGCTTAAATGTTCGAATCTCTAAAGGTCAACCTTTAGAGATCGAACAGTTAAGCGATCGAAATTTTACAAAAATTAAAAAAAAAAATACACAATAGAAAAATAACAACTAAAGGGTTTAAGCAGGGGGCAAGCCCCCCTGCGCCCACCACGTGGGGGGCTGTGCACCCCACACCCCCTACTTTAATATACCAACTCCAAGATCGCGCTACAGTATAGGGAATGGAAAATTTCCCATTTCCGCCCTGTAGTTCACTGAAGTGCGATCTCGGAGTTGGTAAATTTAAGTAGCGGGGGGTGTGGGGGGAGCCGAGGGGCTTGCCCCCCTGCCTAAACCCTTTCTACATGTTTGTTTTTTTTATATACTTTTGTACTATTTTGAATGTTTAAGTAGATTTGAACATTTAAGCATTCGTTTTAGTAATATAGACCCGTAATAGCAGATAAAACACTGATGTTGGAGGGCTGTGGCAAACTGACATTGTGTTTAATTATGTTGTCAATGGCCAGGTGCTGGTGCGTATTTGGGGATGTACCACCTGGACTGACTACAGAGCATATTGCTGGTGTGATAAGAGAACAGTTGAACGAAATAATTGGAGACCAGCATGAAAAAGTGGTTGGTCAGAGTTATGATGGTGCATCTGTTATGAGCGGAGTTCAGCATGGAGTTTAGGCCATCGTAAGACAGAAATTTAAATATGCTTATTATGTGCACTGCTAAGCCCACCAACTTAATTTAGTAATTCAAAGAGTCACGCTACATTTTTTTTAACTCTTGGTGGAATTCCAGCCTTTTTCTCATGTTCTCTCCAAAGACAAGCTGCTCCGGACAATAGAGTAGCATGACGTATGCCACAAATGTCTGGAACATGGTGAAATGTTAACATCTGTTCTGCAAATGCAATATATGAAAACTTAGACTTGCTATCAGAGTCTTTTTATTATTTGTACAAGTGTTCTACATCTGGTGCAGCAACTGTACAGGAAGCAAATGGCCTACTGCGAACACTTGAAGATTATGAATTTAAATTTTGGCTGATTGTTTTACATTGTATAATGCCCCATGCTGGCATACTGTACAGGCAACTTCCGTGTCATACCACAGATGCAACCACAGTTGAAAATTATGTAGATATTTTTGAATGCATTTGACAGTGTCAGATTAGATATCAACAGCATTGCAGAACAGTACCTACAGACAGAGAACATCCTGGCAAGACATAGACGAGGACCATCAAGATCCCAACCACTGCATGACACATTGTTGATTGTTGCAAAGGAAATTTGTGATGTCATAAAGTTCCAAGCAACATCACGATTTGAAAAACTGGGCATCTTCAGGCTTCTCAGATGCTACTGCCTGAAAACTATTCAACAAACCAAGAGTTTCCAGAAAATCTCTGCACAGCAACAATAAAAAACTATCCATTCCTATTGAGGGGACAACTTAGAGCAGAACTTGGGGGTGGTGTACCGCTATGAAGACTTTGCAGCAAGAGGCAGTGCAGTCAAGATATTAAAATTCTTGGTGGACAGCTCATTAACCAGTGTGTTTTCAGAAATTTACAATGTGTTTTCAGTATAAAAAGAAACAAAAAACGAGAACCAGAAATGGAAACGGAACGGTACACTAAATGAAAGTACAAATAAAAACAACAAATGTACCAGATCCAACACGGCAACAGGCAGGATTAAGATAAATAAAACTTTAATTCATAAAAAAGTAAGCGCTTTCATGATGTATCAAACCACTTCATCAGACTGACTACTAAAACCACGTACTGCATTTAAATAGCTACCAAGGTAGATCAATTAACACCATGAATATACAATTAAAACTTCTTAAAGAAACAGTCATATAAAGCATATACATTATAATACTGTGAGATGTTAACATAATTAAAAGCATAATTATAACTAATAAAACTGTTACGTAATATAAAGAACAATTAGTGTTTAAGTGGTCTTGCTTTTAAAAAAAGTTTTAATGAGACAACCCTTGAATCTACCAGCACCTGCAGGACTGCATGGATAAGGCAATCCCAAGCAAAACAAAGACTCTTTGTACCAAAGGCAAGCGTCCAGTCTGGTGGACCCCAGCCATAAACAAACTCTACAACAAAAGGAGGAAGCTACTACAAGATAGAGCAAAATCCTTAAAAGGTAAGACACCCTTGATCACTATAAGTAAAAAACTAAGAGCTCTCATAAAATCATCCAAAGCAAATTTTGAGAGAAAAATAGCTAAAGACTCAAAAGACAATCATAAGGCCTTCTTTAGCTATGTTAGAAACCTGGGAGGAACCTCCCAGATATGCTCAGAACTAGTTCAAAATGATGTGAAGATTACTGATCCTACAGACATTGCCAACATACTGGCTGACAGGTTCAGTGCAAACTTCTCCCCCCCCCCTCCCCCACAAGGAGAGATATCTCTACCAAGCCATTACAGCCCCCAAACATCTCCAACGCCCAAGTGAGAACTGCTCTCTCAAAGCAAAAACACAGCATCCATGGGACCTGATGGTGTCCCCGGCTGTGTGCTCCACGAACTCAACGAGGAATTAAACCCACAGCTAGGACAGCTGTTTAATCATAGTCTTACCTCTGGATACATGCCCAGGAGTGGCGCACTGCAACTGTGGTCCCACTTCACAAAGGCGGTGCCTCCACCGACCCTGGAAATTACCGCCCATTAGCTTGACAAGCCTTATCTGCAAAGCCATGGAGAGGATCATAATGGACCTCATAAATAAAGACATAGGAAATTTGCAGACTTTGGATCCATCCCAGTTTGGCTTTGTCAAAGGCAGATCATGCCTTCTAAACTTGGTTGACTTTTTGAAACAGTCACCAAAGCCATTGATGAGGGAAAGGCAGTCCATACAGCCTACCTCGATCTGGCGAAGGCCTTGATACAATACCCCACTCGGGTATCATTGAAAAACTCATCAGCTTAAATGTTAACCCATACATCACAAGATGGGTTGCAAACTGGCTGAGTGACAGAACCCACAGGGTCAGAGTTGCTGGCGCCATGTCAGACTCAAAGCCTGTCACAAGTGGTGTACCACAGGGCTCAGTCCTGGGCCCACTCTTGTTTGGCATCTACTTTTCAGTACAAGCAAACACAGGAGGGTTATGGCTGACAAAGTTTGCAGATGACTGCAAACTGGGCGCCATAGTAGAAAACACATCTGACACAGATATCCTTCAGAAGGGTCTCACAGAAACGGATAACTGGTGCCAGAGCCATGGCCTAAAGTTAAATGCCAAAAATGCATAGTCATACCCTTCGGGAAAAACAAGGTTACCCCTAGCTACCAAATAGGTGGCAATCCACTGAGCATAGAAGAAGTTATCAGGGACCTGGGGACCCAGGTTGATAGTAGTCTGTCATTCGACACCCATGTAGCTAAAGTAGTTAGGAAGACCTTCTACATTGCCCACCTTATCATGAAGGGATTCTCATCTAGATCAAGGGAGGTCATAGTCTCCTATACTCATCACTCATCAGAGCAATGATTGAGTACAATGCCCCATTCGAATGTATCTGACCCGACACTTGCAGCAGCTGGAGAGGCCACATAAGTTCCTCACCAAAAGGATAAAGGGTCTCAAACATCTGTCCTATGCTGCCCGACTGAAAGAACTCCAGCTCTATTCAGTCGCTTACCGCTTGCTCAGAGGTGACCTTTGCCTAACATACAAGGCCATGTCAAACCCAGATTTGATGAATATGCTTCACCTCAAAAATCTAGATCCATCAGAGCCACAAGGGCGGAGACTTAAACCTCGACACGGCTATTAATAGGACGCTGGAGGGATAGATTCATCACCCAAAGACTCCTATGCTGTGGAATAAAATCCCGGTATATGTGAGGCAGAGCACCTCGCTGGCCTTGTTCAAGAGAAATCTTGACCAATGGATGGGAGATCGCAGATATACCCCAGGGATTACCTCAGTGTCACTGCTCAACAGAGGCACAGCAAAATAATGGGTATAGTTCCCCATACTAAAGGGGTGGCGTAAGCCACAAAACTATGGGCTAGGCTTGTAAATGCCCTCGGGCAGATAGCCTAGTATGAACCTATGAACCTATGAACCTATGAATTTGCTTATTCGTGCTCAGCACTTGTTCAGAACTTGTTGTAAGCACTAAATAAGCTAGAAATTTAGAGACTAAAAATTGTAAACTCATATGAATTGTTACATATTGTTCTGCTTTGTCTTCTAATTGTATCAACATTTACTTTGGCTTATATGTATTCTTCTTGTACTTTAACAAACTGTTATTTTATATATTTTATATATTGTATCTATGGAGCTTTTCTCCCCAGGACTCCATTGAAAATGGGCTCATTCGGCCCAATGGACCATCCTGGCAAACAAACTTCAAATAAATAAATAAATAAATAAAATTACTACAGCGCTCAACCTTCCTCATTATCTAGAGGAAAACAGTTTTTGTACTTACTTTCCTCACTTGCTTAGAGAAAAACAGCTCTTGTACTCACTTTCCTCACTTTTCCAGAGGAAAATAGTTTTTTATTCAGGCATGTCCAATGGTCAGCTCCCAGTGTTCTCTCCTGTCTATCTGATGAATCTGGGCATCTTGGGGCAATGTAGCAATTGCCTCATGTACAAAGACAACCCTCTCCTCCTACTACCTAACACTACAGCCTGTGAGAGATGCACTTATCTAGCCAAACTGGAGGTAAAGCTCTCTCCAACCAAGACTGAACTTGACAGTCAAGAGGAGAAGGTAAACACTTGCACCACACCACACTCATCACATAGTCCCACTAAACCTACACCCCCAAAATCCACACATAGAAACACAAAAACATTTGTGGAGGCTCTCAATAATAATCTGCTCAAGAAACAGAGACCTCCAAAGCAGAAAGGCAAGCAAACTCCACCCCCCCAACACAACCCAAATGAGACATAGACCACAGACTCAGTGTGCCACTCAACCACAGCCCATACGGCAAAACAACGTACCCAACACACTAGTCATATGTGACTCTATAGTCAGGAACACTGATGTCCCACTCACCAGGCTAAAGAAGGAGAAGGTTACTGTCAGTTGCCTCTCGGGTGCCAGGATCCGCCCCATAACCCACGCACTCAGGTCACTCCACAAAGAGTACAAATATGACTCTGCCATTGTCCATGTTGGTGTGAATGACCTGAGATGTACCACCCTGAACTACATGAAAAGAGACATGGAAGAGCTCTCCAGTCTTGTAGCCCAGGAAGGTATGACTCTAGCCCTGAGTAGCATCCTGCCATCATCCAGAATGATACCGCAGTACAAGGACAAAATGATTGACTTCAACAATTGGCTAAGCTTCTGGTGTCATTCTAAGGGGATCCAATATCTGTCTTCCTGGGACGACATGGTTGACAGGCCACAATGCTTTGCCAGAGATGGCCTGCACCTGTCACCCCTGGAATTCTGGGTACTGGCTAAGGCTATTGCTGCCCCTATAGTGCCTTTTTAGGCAAGGTTTAAATGACAAATTCACCACCGTAACATAAACAGGCAAGCAAAAACTGAGGGTAATGCTACTCAATGCTAGAAGTCTAAATCTCAAAATGCACTCCCTCGAGGCACTCCTTGAAATGGAGAACATCGATATCTGTGCAGTGACTGAAACTTGGTTCAAGACTCCAGAGAGCACCCATGCATTACCAGGCTATAACTCATACCACACTTTTTGGTCACCTAACCTGGACCGGAAAACTAAAGGCATAGGTGTGTCCATATTCATTAAGGATATCCACACCTCCAGACTAGTTGCTCAGCATAATGCATCCCAGGTTATCCAAGTGCAACTAACTCCTGGCAAAACTGCAATCCAAATTGTAGCTTGCTACAAATCTCCCATCATGCCCCAGGATTCCCATTCTTCTTTTCTAGATATACTGGAAAAAATTAGGGTTCAACCAAACACCCTAATAATGGGCAATTTCAACTACCCCACCATTAACTGGGAAAACTACTCATGTACCAACTCCTTTGCTTCCTGGAATTCATAAATTTTAATGCCCTGGATCAACTTATCCACACCCCCACCAGGGGCAACAATATCCTAGACCTAGTCATTACCAACATGAGTGACCGGTGTTCCACACCTGAAGTCAACTCCACATTGGTCATATCCGACCATAAGCTAATCATCCTAGATATCCACATCCCGCCCCCACCCCCATTAAGGAAACCACGGTAAAAAATTTCTCCAAAGCCAACTTCATGCTTCTTAGGACAGAAGTGGCGAACTTCATGACAACCATGCAGATGGACAATACAGTTACAACTGCTGAATCCTACACAAATGCACTCTATAAGCACTTACACAAGTGCATGGATCATGCTATCCCAAACAGAACCAAGACACTATCCTCCAAAAAAAGGAAGCCAATCTGGTGGTCCCCTGCCATAAACAAACTCTACAACAAGAGGAAGAAACTGTTGCAAAAGAGCAAAATCCCATGAGTGGAGGAGCTCCCTGGTCAGCCTCAGTAAGAAGCTGAAATCTCTTATAAGATCCTCCATAGCTAGCTACGAAAACAAAATCTCCACTGATTCTAAGGACAACCACAAAGCATTCTATAGCTATGTCAAGAATCTCAATAGCAACACCCAGATCTGCTCTGAGTTACAGCGCAACGGCACGAAAATTACAGAACCAGCTGATATTCCCAACATCCTGGCAGATAGCTCCAGTGCTAACTTTACCCCCCTCTCACCCCCTAAAGGGCCCATATCTATACAGGAAGAATGCAGAGTCCCTGTAATCACAACTATGCAGGTAAAAGCTGCACTCTCTAAAGCCAAAAACACAGCATCCATGGGACCGGACAACATCCCAGGCTGTGTTTTACACGAACTTTAGAATGAGCTGGCTTCCCACCTAAGCACCATGTTCAGTCATAGCCTCACATCAGGTTTTGTGTCCACTGAATGGTGCACAGCAACAGTTATCCCACCCCACAAAGGGGGAGCCACCACTGATCCTGGGAACTATTGCCCTATTAGCCTAACGAGTCTGGTCTATAAGGCCATGGAACATATCATCATGGAACTCCTAAACAAAGACATTGATAACGTCCAAACTCTGGACCCCACCCAGTTTGGGTTTTTGAAAAGCAGATCATGCCTCCTGAATCTGATCGACTTCTTTGAGGCAGTCACCAAAGCTGTAGACGAGGGTAAGGTGTTTCACACAGCCTATCTTGACCTTGCCAAGGCTTTCAACACCATCCCCCATTTTGGAATTATAGCTAAACTCACTAAACTAGGTATAAATCCCTATGTCACAAGATGGGTTGCCAAATGGCTCATGAACAGAACCCACACTATAAAAGTCGCAGACTCTAAATCTGACTTCAAACTAGTGACAAATGGAGTACCACAGGGTACAGTCCTGGGACCTCTCCTGTTTTGTATCTACTTCTCTGAAGTACAGGCTAACACAGAAGGCCTTTGGCTAATGAAACTAGGAGCCATAGTCGAGTCCCCAAATGATGTGGACATCCTACAGAAGAGCCTCACTGAGACAGATGCCTGGTGTCAGAGCCATGGCCTCAAGCTCAGTGGCAAAAAGTGCATTGTCTTCCCCTTTGGTAAAAACTCGGTACCCATGAACTACCACATAGGTGGCAGTCTACTTAACGCCGAATGTGTGATAATAGACCTTGAGACCCAGGTGGACAGTAATCTCTCCTTTGATAATCACATCACCAGAGTAGTCAGGAAATCCTTCTACATGGCACACCTTATCATAAAGGGGTTCTCATCCAGGAAAAAAAAGGTCATTGTTCCCCTCTACTCGACACTCATTAGACCCATTATAGAGTACAATGCCCCTTTTGGAATGTACCTCACAAGACATCTGCAGCAGCTGGAAAGGCCACAGAAGTACCTCACAAAGAGAATTACTGGCCTCAAACAGATGCCCTACACTGACCATCTCAAAAAACTCCAGCTTTACTCCGTAGCATATCGCCTACTCCGAGGTGAACTCTGCCTAACATATAAAGGTATGTCAATCCCAGAGCTGTTGGACATGCTATACCTAAAGAAATTACAATCCCTCCAAGCTACATGCTCTAGGGACCTAAACCTTGTCACCACAATAAACAGGACATGCTGAAGGGACAGATTCCTGTCCCAGAGACTTCTCGTACTCTGGAACAAGCTACCCATCTATGTCAAGCAAAGTTCCTCATTAGCACTCTTCAAGAAAAAATGTAGGCCATTGGGCCGATAGCCTAGTACCTACCTTTGAACCTATGAACCTCATTTAACCTTGGTGCTTTGTCTGCATTTAGTGACAGAATGCATTTTTGTTCAGCGGATTCTGTCCTATTCTTTATATCCTCCCCTCTTAGATTCTCAGAAATTACCTCAAGCACCAAAAATCTGAAACTATGCTCAGCACCATGATTCATTATATACTTGGCTAGGGCATTAGTGTCTTTTCTATTTCTAATGTCTCTCTGATGTTCTAAAATTCTATCCTTTAATTGTCTATTACTCATACCTATGTAAAAGGCAGGACAGATAACACAATAACTGATGTAAACAATATTTCGGGTCTTACAATTAGCATAGAAACCTGTTTCTATTTGAAACTTCATATGTGGATGCACATAATTCATTCCTGTGTGAATATATTTACAGGTTTCACAATTTCTACATTTAAATTTGCCTTTCCTGGTTGATGCTATTGTCTTCCTAGAGGCAGATGCATTGTAACATAAGTGCCTTTTCAATGATTTATTATTTTTAAAAGAGAAATGTGGCACTCTATCTACTGACTTTAGTAGTCAGTCTGATGAAGCAGTTTGATACATCGTGAAAGTGCTTACTTTTTTATGAATTAAAGTTTTATTTATCTTAATCCTGCCTGTTGCTGTGTTGGATCTGATACATTTGTTGTTTTTATTTACAATGTGTTGTTGATTATACCTCAACAACAAACTGGTACTCCACAGGAAAAACACGAACTAGACAAACAGACCTGTAGCACTGAAAATGACACTGGAACCGCTTATTAAAAGGACTCATTTATTTCATTCCCAATTTCAGGAACTTCTTAAGAAGTTCTGGTGAAGTTCTTGAAATTGGGAATGAAAGCACTCAACCATGTTATGAAATAAACAAGTCCTTTTAATAAGCCGTTCCACTGTCGTTTTTGGTGCTACAGGTCTGTTTGTCTTGTTGTCGATTATAGCCACCACACCAATGTCAACTGCAGAGGCAGAAAGCTGCTTCTTGATAATGAAAAGAATTAAAATGTTTCTTCATAGTACAACGGGGCAGGAAAGAATGAATGCATTGGCTATGATTTCCATAGGAAAGGAGTTAACCCAGAGTATAACAAATGTCAACCAAAGAGTTATTGATTTGTTTGCACAAAATAAAGAGAGACTAATGGGCTTTATCTACAAGTAAGAAACCTGAGAAATACCCAGAGGAACACAGCAGAGGCACCTATTTGGTACTAAACTACAAGTACTTATTTGTTACCAGGGTCACATGAATACTGTATTTGCTTGAGAAACATGAAATGGTCCCTTTTGTGTGCTCAAAAAAAGGAAAGAAAAATCAAATGCAGTATGACCTGGCATGATCCAGACCAAACTACAGCTTCTCTTCGGGTGCAGAAACATAGTTTGAAGTACTGTTTGCAGCATACTGCATAGGTAAGTCTTCAAACCAACCTGTATATACATGCAGCAATGTGCTCTGCCTTGCAGCTGTGGTAACTATAATAGCAAGTTGCATGGACTTTGAGATCACCTTACTGTCTCTCAGAATCACTGGTACATTAGGCATTGGAGTAACCTTGAACTGTGAATAATAAATTAAGAAAGTACAGTGAGCTCTACATATCTTACTTTTCATTTGGCATTGTACAAAATCCAGAATATTTCATACAGTACAGTGTATGTTTACTATATCGTGTGTAGTCATGATAGTTTCATTTAGTGAAGACCAATCTCTTTTTCACTGATTACAGGTGTTACAGCAGAACCTAAACACATAATTAACTCTGAAAGGAGCTTTAGTCTAGTATTGGCTGGTAGACTACTCGTGTGCAATTAGTGTTGCCACCTTTCATTGTGGCTAAAACAAGACCAAGGCCACACACCCTCACATCACCCTAAACTCCGCCCACTTCCACCCCTCTACCGCCCACGTTCTGCACATTTTGTGATGTCCTCATGACATCAGCTGATGGGGAATGCCCTCTTTTCTGTTCCTGATGCCTGATTTCTGACGATTTACTATGCTTTTCTGTAACAAAGCATAGTAAATCCACCGATTTAACAAACTCCAATAGTCTGCTTCTTTTTTGAAACAGAATACTGGAGTTTGTGCAGTGTTTTCCAAACTACTAGACAATCTGTTTTATTTCTGGATATTCTGGGAAAAAAACAGATAGATGACAACCCTATGTGCAATAGTGACTGAGCACTTATTTTATGTAAATTGGTAAGCATGGTCGGAGTTGATCCCACTGTAACATAGCATTGCCCCTTTCTAGTTGGCCACATCCTCTCTAGTTGGCCCCACTCATCCAGCTGTCTCCTGCAGCCCCTCTTTAATTTGAAGTCACCAGCCACCACTAAGAACAACCTACTTTTGCAAGCAAACAAATGAGGCAAGAATGGAGGATTCAGTACAATTACAAGGCACAAGAGCTAAATAAAAAGTAAAAATGAAAAAAAATGTTGCTGTTTAAGTTACTGTGGACAAGATGTAACAGCTAGTAAGCAAAGGTAGTTATAACAAGTGATCCCTGCAAGAATGTCAGAAGCATAAAGCATGATTCTAAGCAACTTAATGCCTTTTTTCACCATTATTACTGTATCAGTGGTGTACACTGAACAGGAGAGTACTACCTTCAACTCATCCTTTTGTTGACAAAAAATAATCTCAAAGTTACTGCTAGTTAACTAAATGAGTTAAGAAGAGTATTATATATTAAATGTTTCTGACCCATTATAAGAAAAAAAAATACCGTTACAACTGTTATGCCTATAATGTCCCAGGAATCACTCTTTCCCCCTCTCATATCTCTCAGGCATGGGAGAGACCCTCTGCTTGTGATTTTTTCATTTAGTGCTGAAACAATTTACATGGTTCTAAGTGCTTCTATTGCTCACAGAGTAACTGAGCAGGTTTTTGAACTCAGCCCTCAGTACTCCTCATGTAGCAACCTTTAGTTTGTCCAGACGTAATCATCTACAAGAAATAAATATTTCTTACAAGATGTAGCAGCCTCTAGTTTCTCCAGACGTAATCATCTGCAGGAAAGAAATGTTTCTTACAAGATGTAGCAGCCTCTAGTTTCTCTAGACGTAATCATCTGGAGGAAATAAATGTTTCTTACAAGATGTAGCAGCCTCTAGTTTGTCCAGACGTAATCATCTGCAGGAAAGAAATGTTTCTTACAAGATGTAGCAGTCTCCAGTTTCTCCAGACTTAATCATCTGCAAGGAAGAAATTTTTCTTACAAAATGGAAATGCTTACAGTTTCTTGTATACACTAGTAAGAGTATCTTCAAACATCCTTGGGTGAAATAACTTACATTATACTTTAGTCATCCCACACAATGCAAAGAGTGGTATGAAAACTGTCTTCCTGTTATAGATCTTTGGAGATATTAAAAACAATAGGAAATGGGATAGATTTGAAATCCAGTGTTTCTCAACATTTTGAAATATACGTCTTGAGATGAGAGCATTACAAATAATAGCACTGGCTTTAAAAATAATGGCAGAAGATCAAAAAATTTCTTTGGAATTGAATGACTTCAAAAAACACAACTCATATAATTAATAATAAGGAATTTTTGTATGGGCTTAGTTCAGTCATTTGATGCAGCTTGTACTCTGAAACTGGACTAACATTATTAAGAAAATCAATAAATCTTGAAGTTGAAATGTTAAATCAGAGGGTAAAAATCATAGCACTATCATACAGGTGATGGACTACATTAGCAAGAAACGGAGTACAGTCAAGAGAGCTGCCAAGGCAACCAATGGGGGAAATTAGAAGCAGCTGAAAATTTAGAAGGGAAAACAGTGTTACAGGTTAACAGCTTCAAGCATCTTGGAGGGTTGTTGAAGAGAATGGAAATCTGCATGAGGAGGTCAAAGTTAGAGTTAGATGTGCCGCAGACAACTTACACAGAGTGTCAGACACTAATATATGGCAGAACACTGCCAAATAAGCTGGGCTGTAAGGTGTACAAGACAGTTATGAGACCAGTACTTCTATATGGTACAGAAACCTGGGCAGTGAAGTCAGAGCAGTTGGCGACACTAGAAGTAAATGAGATGAAGTGTCAGAGATAGTTGGTTAAGATGCACAGTAATAGGACAGACAACACGGCTGGCCTTAGGCATAGGCGAACTAGGCAACCGCCTAGGGCACCGTACAGTCCAACTTCATAATGGGCGCATTTTAAGTTATTTATTTTAATGAATGTTTTTTTTCCTAGTCCAACAGTTTATAAAAGTTTGTGCTCTTCTCGTTGAGACACTGTCCAGAAAACAGAGACTGCCTGTCAAAGCAAAGAAATTGATTTTTTTAATTAAAAAACAAAAAAACAAAAAAAAACCACTACTTTTTTTTAAGGACGTTCTTCTTTAAGAGTGCCCTTTACGGCTGGTCACACAGCTGCAGAAGACAAAAACAGGTGCAAACACCTGTTCTGCCTGTGCAACCAATTTGTTTACATCCTTCTTTTTCATGGGCGGAATTTGAATTGTGGAAGACGATTGAACTGCGCAGTGGACCATAAATGAACAAGTGAGAACTAAGTGTGCGTGTGGCAGCAGTGTATGTAACTAATGTTATACGTTTAGTGTTTTTTTGCAGAATTACATTCCCTTTGCAAGTGTTTGCATGTTTTGTTAAGTTAATAAATTTTACTTCTGAACTCTTAAGCCTACTACATCGTTATGACTCATTTCATTGTGCTTCCGTGTCTCACTCTATGGTTGCTAGCTTTTACTGGTGTTCCTATGTTGCTATTAGGATTCCCCAGTCCACTCAGAGTTTGCAAGGCTCATTGTAGGACTGTTAAGTTTATTTTTACTACCTGTATTGTTGTCTCCTCAAAGTAAACCCATGGGGGTGCAGGGACAACTTTACTGTCCCAAGTTATTTAGTCTGCCCAGAGAGGCAATCAGCAAGCGGTTGCTCATTAGTCTTGAAGTGGGGTGGAGAAGGGAAAACACCCGGATTTAAGAAGTGATTGTTGAACATCTTGTTTCATATGAATAAACTGCCTTTACGTTTGTCCAAGCAAGCACTGAAGATACTTCTGCCTGGTGTCAAGTATGGGAATGTAGTATTTATCACAAAATAAGGACTGCTTGGCCCATCTGGTTGTGCCTGTTGTTGTTGTTATTAGCAGAATATTATTATTGTTATTAGCGGAAGATTCTTGTTAACTAATACAAATGGAGAAAGTTATGGTGATTTCAGAAGCCCTGAGTGGCAGTAAAAGGAACATGAGATTTTGTAAGGCAGTGCTAATCCAGTAAGTGAAAATTATTGCAATTATTTCCTTAAACAAAAGCTCAGTGTTGCATAAACCTGTGAATATAGTTTCATATCCTGTTAAGGTGTTTTCAATAATTTTTTTTCTTCTCACTGCTGCAGAAAACATTTCTTGTCTTAAAGGTTGAAGTAGCAGTTTGAAGCAGGAACAGTCACAGTGGCTTTTGTGGCAGCTAACTATGCAACCATAATGTGTGCGTGTGCGTGTGTGTGTGAGAAGGTTTTCAGTCACTGATGATTTCAAGAGGAGACAGTAACTTTAAAGGGACAATCCCAGTGTTTAAAATTCGGGTCTACATTCCAGCTGAGCAGAGTAACACCCACTTTAATGATGTCATGTAAATTCCCACCCACAGTGTAATTTTACTTTGAATATCCTGTAATTCTACAGTTACAGTTTAATTTTAGTTCCCAGTGTAAACACATCCTTGGGATTGCAACGTTCCTCTTAGATCGCTTTACACTCAAGAGTTTACTGTTTTCTACCCTGCCAGTTTCTGCATAAGATGAAATATTATGATATTCCAATTTTCTTGTTTTAAGTGTTATGTTACCTGGATGTTCCCGTTCAGTACAGTATAAAAAGGCAGCTTGGGTAAAGAAAAAGAAAGCTGAACACTTTATTAAAACAAATACTGAGCGATTGTCTTGCATTTAATTTACGGACTCCTGCCTTCTAAATGTAGATGGGAAGCAGTCATTATTTATTCCAATAAACCGGGTCCACTGTTTTACGTTACACATTTATTTTAATATAGGTATTAAAAGGCTCTAAAAGTTTAATTTGTGTCACAATAAATCAGCCAGCAGCTATAGCCACAGATGATAAAGTAAGGTTTGTTTACTATTGCCATATCCGTACTACATTTGCTGATGAAACAGCAGCAGCACGGATGACAAGTTGTGTGTCTATGTGAATTTTCTGAACAGTTAGAAGAATAAAATTGCAACAAATGGATTTACTGACAAGCTAATTCTCAGTGATTTTACTAGAAAATCTTAAAAAAAAATGATGAGGACTAGGCAAAGGCAAGGATATATTTAAGGTAAAAAAAAAAAAACACTCACTATCCAAACAAGCTGAAACATGTCAATAATTAAAAAAGGTCCCGAATAATGGCAAAACAAGTGAAACTATTTTTTAAAGCAAATAGAGTGATTTCCTTCAACAGATCGCAACACAGAGACTTCACGCTGACAACTTCTGCAGTGAGATGCAAGGCTAAAGCACTCGCTATTTCTTTTGGTTGTGCTTCCCCTGGTTTGCATTACACAGGCTGTGTATTTTATTACAATTTTAGCTGAATTTACAGTTAAATACAATCTTTAAAAGTTTAAATGCAGCCATTTCAATGCAGCGATCCACTTAGCACACAGCAGATTCAACTCCTTTGTTATTTACAGTTTCCATGACAACACTTGCCGGTAAATCGGCAACGAGGACGCGCGAGTGCATTTTGTCTTTTAAAAGTAAGTCAGCTGCATTACTAAGAGCAAACTAATGCTCCCGCCTATTTTTCTTTTCTTTCTTTCAAGTATTTATGGCATTTGACCTAACAACTAGTAGGTCTATTTATAGAAAAATACAAGAAAACTTCAATAAAAAATGCAGAATGAAAAAGGAGATTTCTTTTATTATAACAGTCTTTGAGCACCTTCATAAACTTAAATATTTCACTCTAATGAAATGTAAATGTCTCTATTTGTTTAATGAAATGTTCTTATACTTTTTTAATGTAATCCATTTCTGTTTCAACTGTATGCATCTATATAGTTAATAAGGTTCACAACTTTTATTAATTTAATTTGGTCAGCACTTCAGTTGTTACAGCATATTCCTGTACCAAAGCAACATCGATAAAAATGTATTTGTATGCTAGCACCAGTGGCAGACCTCTTAATGCTTTTGCAGAGCAGGTATTTCCAACAACTGGGGAATAATTGTGGAGTGCTGTTTGTTTGGCATACCTCTCAACTTCTTAGCACTAGAAATATGAGTAAAGCCTAAAATAAGGGTGCGACTAAAGCCCAAAATAGGGACATATTTTAAATATTTCTCTTATAAACTTGGAAAGCTGCTAGAATACAATTATTTGTATTTGCATACATTTTCTGAAGGATATGAAGTTTGAAACTCAAATGTATGTCATTATTTAGTGACTTCGGTCCTCGGTGATTTGCCAGAAAACAACATATTTTATGAGGAATAGACCAAACATATAAGGCAAAAATATGGACCATCTATAAAAATCTAGACAGTTGAGATGTATGTTGCTTGGCAATGTATTCCTTCTTCACTGGCTAAGAACAAAATGCAATTAATGTGTAATACTTTTGCCAATAAATGCTTGTGCTTGCACCTACAGTAGCCACATTTGCATGTAGACAAACTAGGACATTGTCTTAATGGAAACAAGAGAGTGTGAGGACAAACCATATGTACAACCAGTGCAAAGCACACTACTTCACTTTTTCCCAAATAAAAGCTCATTCTTGTGTAGTCTGATTTGTTTCTGTTGTTTCACTTATTTATTTATTTATTTATTTATTAGTTACATTTGTTAACCGGGAAATAGTCTGACTGGGCTAGTAGCCCATTTTCAGTGGAGGCCCGGGGAGAAAAGCTCCAGTAAACAGAAACAATCTTTACATATTAATATTTACAAGACAAATACTAACATGAGAGCAGACTAGTAAATAATCATGGTATAAGACAAATAATGTAATACATAACTTAGAAAGCTAAGCAAGCAATTGTAGGTAGTACAGTCTTGAATTGCAGAGTCTATGCATATACACATTTGGACGCAGTGTAAAAACAGAGGTGCCAAACCGCATTTTGAGAGGTGGCAAGATATGTACCAAGATTTAACAGTAGAGATCAGAAAGAAGTTGTAGTAAGAGGATGTGGACCATAGTAGAGTGGAGAGATGGTGGGATGGGGAATAAGAGGATTTAGCCTGGGGAATGACAGGAGCAAAGCCAATGATTAGCTAGGTAGTTATGTAATAGTGGTTTGAATGCATGAAGGTGAGGCTTTTCTGTGATGGTTTGAGGGAGGGTATTCTAAAGTTTGGTAATTGTAGTGGAATAAAGACAGTCACTATAATAGTTGCGGGAGTGGGTGACCTTGAGTATTAGTTTATCTGAGGATCTGAGGAGGCCTAGGATTGTGATGAAGTTGGACAAGATTAAAGAGAACAGGACAGTTCATGGGTTGGTGAATTAACTTGTGGACCATAGTAGGTTGGTTGAGAGCTAAAAGACTGGGAAGTTCTAGCTAGTTTAGCTAAGAGAGCACAGTACAGTGGTGTGTCCTGTGTAGGGCATTTGTGGCAAACTTAGCAATTTTGTTATAACATTATTCAAGATTATTTAGGTTAGATTTGCAAAGGTTAGTGAGAATGTACGATCCATAGAGGAGGGGACAAAGCAGGTGAGATTGGGCAGTGGCCAGCCTGGTGTTGTGGTAAGGTATGGCCTGGCTCTGTATAAGGTGCCAAGCTTGATGTAAACTTTTCTGATTGTCAATGAGGCATGTTTATCAAAAGTTAGATTCTCATCAATAGTTACTCTTAGAAGTCTAGTATGAGTTGTGGGGCCAATTTTGGTTCTGTTTGAGGAGCGGATTAACAGAGAAGACTGAGATGGTTTGGATGTTTTATTTTTGAAGATTATTAATTTGGTCTTATTATGGTTTAGAATTAATTGATGTTCAGACAGGTACTTTTCTATGTTTTGGAAAGATGACTGCATTTTTAATTGGAGATCTAAGGGTGAGGGGGCAGAGCATATAAGGGTAGTGCCATCAGTGTACTGGACAATGGTGGCTTGGTTGGTTGCTGAGTAGGGGTCACTGTGAATAAGATAAAGAGAAGAGGGCCAAGTACAGAACCTTGGGGCACCCCCACAGAGATGGGGAGAAGGGAGGAAAGATTATTTTCTCATTTTGTGGTTTGCTGCCGATTGGAAAGATAGCTGAGGAACCAGGACAGAGATGCTGAGTTGAGGCCATAGAATGTGAGTTTGTTAAGTAGAAGTTGATGGGAAACAGTGTCAAAGGCTTTTGACATGTCAAGAAAGATGGAGGAGACTACCCGGCCTTTGATTAGATGATGGTGAATGGTGTTAGAAAAATGATTACAGCAGTAGAAGTACTATGTTTAGGTCTGTAGCCATGTTGTGAGTTGGATAAGAGATTGTTGCTAAGGAAGTGGTTAAAGAGTTGTTTGTGGATGTATTTTTTTAAGATTTTAGATAGGGGGAAGAATGGATATAGGTTGGAAGTTTGTTATGTCCTTGGAAGGTCCTCTTTTGTCGAGTCGGATGGTGTGGGATATTTTCCACAGAAGTGGGACCTAGTGTTCAGCAATAGATGGGTTAATCAAGATTGATATGCGGTAAGCAATAGATGGGGCAGAAATTTTTAAAAATTCATTAGGAAGCTGATCAGCAGCCAGGCAGCAGGGTTTATGTTTAGCCAGGAGAAATTTTATGTAACTTGTTTTAAGTGAGGTCCAATCACATTGTTGGAGGATATTGTTAAAAGTTGTGTTTGAGAATTATTTTTTTTACAATCAATGAATTTGTAGGAGATGTTGCTTTGTGCATGTACCCGTTTTCTGTATAGAAATGTAGGTGAATGGTCACTGAGAGAGTCTGGAAGGCTTCCAGATATGAAGCCTAGGTTGGGTTTACTGGTTAGTACCCAGTCTAAAGTAGACTTTCTATTGATGTGTTTGTCAGTGCGAGTTGGGAAATTTATGGCCTGGATGAAGTTCTAGAGATTGAGAAATTAGATGGGTTTTTGGGTGTACAGGATTTCCAATAGAGGTTGAAGTCACCTAGAATAATAGTTTCTTGGTTGAAACTGGTGGAAGCCCATGATAGCAGACCTTCAGCAGTGTGTAGGTTGTTGCCTGGAGGGAGATAAGAAGCTATAATAATCGTTTTGTTTGGGTTTATTACAAGACTAATTATCTAATTAAGATATTTTGGATACAGTTTTATGCAACCATTACAGGAAACATTGGAATTATATTTGTTCTAAATTATCAAGCCATTTGCTATTTTTGGTGGTGTTTTTTGTCCCCAGCTAGGACACAATTGACTAAATAAGGACTGTCTGTATTAAAGAGGAACAGGTGTTAATCCTTGTTTACAACTTGTGGAAAATTCAGTTACTTTCACCATATTTTCAGCATATGCCAGAATTTCAAGCAAGATGAATTTCAGTGTGTTCTTGTTAATGATGTTTTAGTTATGAAATGGTAAGTTTATAAGCACTAAAATTCACAAGGAATATCATGCATTCTAGAACAAGTTACGGAAGATGGTGTAATACAGTTGTGTGTCTACTAACAGTGACTCCAGTGTTTCTCTTCTTGTCTGCTACTTTGTATATTAGTGTATTACTGGCACTTCACTGTGAATAATTATACAATGTTTCTCTTTAAACAATTGTCTACCTCTAAAAATAAACTCATACTCTCAGTACAATTACGTGGTAGTCAGAAATGGAAAATATTGTATTCTCTTCATACCTCTTGACCTCTTACAGCAATAAATCAGAACAAAGCCATAAATAACGGGGGGACACAGGCCCAAAATAGGGACAGTTTTTAAATGTTGTTCTTACAGACTTAGTAAGTTGATAGAATAACAGGTTTTGCATTAGCATGAATTTTCTAAAGGATATTAAGGCTGAAAATAAAATCTGCCATTATTTTCTCACTTCATTTCTCATTGATTTGCCAGAAAAACTACAATTGTATAAGAAATGGACCAAAAACATGACTAAAAAATCTGGACATTCTTTAAAAATCTGGACAGTTGAGAGCAATGATTCTCTTTCATATAATACCTTCATATTTTCAGAGTAAAGCCACTGAATTCTGTATAGCATGTAGAGTGTGTGTGTGTGTGTGTGTGTGTGTGTGTGTGTGTGTGTGTGTGTGTGTGTGTGTGTGTGTGTGTGTGTGTGTGCGTGTGTGTGTGCGTGTGTGTGTGCGTGTGTGCCACTGTGTGGTATGCCTCTGCAGGGTGAACTGTATTTATTATACAGAAAAATATCCAGCGTGCCTGCATGTGTACTTCAGCCAGAAAAATAAAAAATGTTCAGTTACATGGCAGACATTTCAGCAAAAACTGAAGCTGTAGTATGACAAATCAGTAAAGACTACCCAGTTGCATACTGTACCACTATAAACTGCTCCCAAATAATTACTTTGTGTTTATGTGATCTAATTGCTTATCTCTACCAGTCCTATGTAGTGTAAATCATGTCTGGAGGTATCTCCCATACATATTTTTATAGTACTGCTCTGTACTTTGTCATTTTACATGGTTCTTGTTTGATGCTTTGGAAAATATTTTAATTGGTTTGCTCATTTTCATTTTTGCTTATTTTTATTTGTAAACTGTACTTGAAAACCATTATAACATGATGAAATTATTTGTTTTACTTCTAATAACTTGTTCGTGGCTTATAAAATGGTACAAGTGATGTAGTTCACTTACACACTAAAATAAAATGTTGACAGTGTCTAGGTATGAAACTGGTATGCCACTGCTATGTTTTATTTTTACTTTAATTTAGCAATTTTTGTTTGTAAGTTTGTGGATGAAAATGATCTATTTTTGGTTTCAAAAAATAAAACAACTACTTATTAACAGGATGCCATGTTGGAGTGAATGACGTGAGAAGTATCTCCCTGGACTACATGGAAAGAGACATGGAGGGGTTCTCGAACCATGTAGCCCAGACAGGTGTGACCCTAGCCCTGAGTAGCATCCTGCCATCGCCCAGAATGATACCACAGTACAAGGACAAAATGATTGACTTCAACAATTGGCTAAGCTTCTGGTGTCATTCTAAGGGGATCCAGTGTCTGTCTGCCTGGGACAACATGATCGACAGACCACGATGCTTTACCAGTGATAGCCTGCACCTGTCGCCTCTGGGATTCTGGATACTGGCTAAGGCTCTTGCAACCCCTACAGTGCCTTTTTAGGCAAGGCTCAAATGTCAAACGCACCACCATAGTAAATACAAACAAGCTAAATCTAAGGGTAATGCTACTCAATGCTAAAAGTCTAAACCTCAAAATGCACTCACTCGAGGCACTCCATAAGATGGAGAACATCGACATCTGTGCAGTGAGAGAGACCTGGTTCTAGGCTCCAGAGAGCACCCCTGTATTACCAGGCTACAATTCTTACCACACCTTTCAGCCACCTAACCTGGACTGAAACACTAAAGGAGGAGGCGTGTCCATACTCATAAAGGATATCCACATCTCCAGAAAAGTTGCTCAACATAATGCATCTGAAATTATCCAAGTACAATTAACACTGGGCAAGACTGCAATCCAGGTTGTAGCTTGTTACAGATCCCCCGCCATGCCCCAGGATGCCCACTCCACATTTCTCAATATACTGGATAATATTAAGGTACAGCCCAATACCCTAATAATGGGTGATTTCAACTACCCCACCATCAACTGGGAAAACTTCTCCTGTACTAACTCATTTGCTCAACGTTTTCTGGAATTCATAAATTCTATTCCCCTGGATCAGCCTGTCCATACCCCCACTAGGGGCAGCAATATCCTGGACCTGGTCATTACCAATATGGGTAACAGCCAGAGGTGAACTCCTTGCTGGTCAGATCCAACTACAAGCTAATCACCCTAGACATCCATATCCTGCCCCCACCCCCCATTAAGGAAACCACCATTAGAAACTTCATGCTTCTTAAGACACAAGTGGCTAACTTAACAACACCCATACAGATGGAAAATAGAAGCATGACTGCTGAATCCTATACAAATGCACTGTATAAGCACATACACAAGTGCATGGACCATGCCATCCCCAACAGAACCAAGATGCTATCCTCCTAAAAAAGGAAGCCAATCTGGTGGTCTTCTGCCATAAACAAACTCTACAACAAAAGGAATAAACTGTTGCAAAAAAAAAGTAAAATCCCATGATTGCAGGAACTCCCTGGTCAGCCTCAGTAAGAAGTTGAGAGCCCTCATAAAATCCTCCAAAGCTAATTACGAAAATAAAATTGCCACTGATTCTAAAAACAACCACAAAGCATTCTACAGCTATGTCAAGAATCTCAATGACAACTCTCAGATCTGCTTTGGTTACAGCACAATGGCACTAGATTTATAGAACCAACTGATATTGCCAACATCCAGGCAGACAGGTTCAGTGCAAATTTTACCCACCCCCATCCTCCAAAGGGCCCATCTCCATACCAGAAGATTGCAAAGCCCCTGTATTCATGGACGCACAAGTAAAGACTGCACTCTCCAAAGCCAAGAACACAGCATCCATGCGACCAGACAACATTCCAGGCTGCGTTCTGCATGAACTACAGAACGAACTGGCACCCCACCTTCCAGGCTGTGTTCTGCATGAACTACAGAATGAACTGGCACCCCACCTAAGTACCATGTTCAGTTTCACATCACTTCAGGCTTTATGTCTACGGAATGGTGCACAGTGAGTTATCCCACTCCACAAAGGGGTTGCCACTATGGACCCCAGGAACTACCACCCCATTAGCCTGACAAGTCTGATCTGCAAGGTCATGGAATGCATCATCCTGGAGCTTAATGTCCAAACTCTGGACCCCACTCAGTTTGTGTTTGTAAAAGGTAGATCATGCCTCCTAAACCTGATTGATTTCTTTGAAGCAGTCACCAGAGCCGTGGACGAGGGTAAGGTGGTGCACACAGCCTATCTTGACCTCTCCAAGGCTTTCGACACCGTTCCCACTCTGGTATTATAGATAAACTCACTAGGCTGGGTATAAATCCCTATGTCACAAGATGGATGGCCAACTGGCTCACTGACAGAACCCACACAGTGAAAGTAGCTGACTCCAAATCCAACTTCAGACCAATGACAAGTGGAGTACCACAGGGTTTGGTCCTGGGTCCTCTCCTGTTCGGTATCTACTTCTCAAAAGTCCAGGCTAATACAACTGGTCTCTGGCTAATGAAGTTTGCAGATGACTGCAAACTAGGAGCCATAATAGAATCGCCTAAGGATGTGGACATTCTACTAACAGGCCTCACTGAGACTGATGTTTGGTGTCAAAGTCATGGCCTCAAGCTCAATGCCAAGAAGTGTATTGTCATCCCCCTTGGAAAAACACCGAACCCATGAACTACCACATAGGTAGTAGCCTACTGAACACTGAAAGTATGATAAGAGACCTTGGGACACAGGTGGACAGTAGTCTCTCCTTTGATAATCATGTTGCCACAGTGGTCAGGAAATCCTTCTACGTGGCACACCACATCACAAAGGGGTTCCCGAAAAAGAGAGGTCATCGTTCCTCTCTACTCATCTCTCATCAGACCCATTATAGAATAAAACACCCCATTTGGTATGTACCTTGCAAGACATCTACAACTAGAAAGGCCACAGAAATACCTCACTAAATGGATTATCGGCCTCAAACAGATGCCATATGCAGACTGTCTCAAAAAACTCCAGCTCTACTCCGTCGCATATCGCCTACTCAGAGGTAACCTCTGCCTAACATACAAAGCCTTGTCTAACCCAGATCTGATGGACATCCTACACTTAAAGAAATCTCAATCTCTCTGAGCCACACGCTCCAGGGACCTAAACCTTGTCACCACAATAAACAGAACAGGCTGGAGTGATAGATTCCTGTCCCAGAGACTTCTCATGCTCTGGAACAGACTACTCATTCATGTCAAGCAAAGCACCTCATTAGCCCTCTTTAAGAATAATCTTGACAATTAGATGGGAAGCAGGAAATTCACCCCGGGGATCACTTCTGTAGCTCTGCTCAACAGGGGCATGGGAAAAGAATTTTCTTGGGTGGCGAAAGCCAGGGAACCTTTTTTGGCTAGGCTTATATAGGCTCTAGGGCCGATAGCCTAGTACTTACCTATGAGCCTATGAGTAGTGTTCACTAATTTGAGCAGTGCCATCAAGGAGATAAATCTGTGAATGCCCCTCCCCCAAGGAAAGATTTATCTCAGATGTAACTGACTATAATAAGAGATGCAAAACGTGACAATTGCTTGTTTTGGCATTCCACAAGGTATTTAAAGATGACTTGCTGTGAATGATCTTTGTCATTAATAACATAATTTTTGCATCAGTGATCAATCTGAAGATGTTTGTGCTTAAATGATGCAGCTCTTAGCTGGTTGGGGAGATCATGACATGTGGTTGACCCCAAGGCTGCATCCTTTTTATGTTAGCCATGAAGAAGACATAAAAAGACACAGCAAAATCAAAAGTATCAATAACCTTTTTTAAATACACATGCTAATTCAGAAAAATTGAAAAGTTTAAAATGTAACAACCAGAGACTATAAGGAGTACAGTTTGCTAGTGCTTTTGGCAAAGAGCACTTGGACTAAAAGCATTTGCTGAGAGTGAATTTCTCCAAAATATACCACACCCCCTTCACAAGGCATTATAATCAGTGGAACTAAAAGAATTCATGTAATATTGAATAAAGTGTAGTCAATTATTACAAAGTATAGTACAAAACTAGTATATTACACAGTTTATAAACATTCACTATTATGTACCTGAACCTAAAGATATCATGTTAGTTATTTATAATGTTCATAAATTCATAAGTGATTACTAAGCTAACAACTCCATTGATCATTTTTAAGCTTAGCCATGCTTGACAAATCTGTCTGATAAGTTTTGATACCCTAGGGTTATTTCAAATGATAAGTGTAAGTTTAGACATGAATGGTTAAACATTTGCAGGGTGTCTTTGTTTACTAGTTACATGGGTGCCATGTTTGCTCTGAAAGGACAAGAGTCAAAATAATTGAAACTCTATAATTTGTATACTTTTTATATTAACTGATGGCACTGAAATAACCAAAAACTGTATTCCAGTTTAGCCATTGGAGGACATTAGTGTTTGCAAAGGGACTGGCTTTGTATACAAGTGAAAAGGAAATGGGGCTGAAGAACAATGCAAGAAGACAGAATATGAATAGCTGGCCTCAGCTGTGAGGTCAGAGAGGAGGAGAAAGAACATCAAACCAGGAATGTGGTGTGGGTGCAGCCATGGTCAAAAGCTAGTTTTAGTGCGTTGGCTGTTGAGGTTGAGGAGATATTAGGGAGAGTCACTGAACTAATGCATTTCATCACCCCCCAGACTGAACAAGAGTGAATTATTTAAGATGGAGGGCAGAATAAAGAGGTGGGGTTGAAGTAAGAAGGCAATACTCATTGGGGATCTGAATCCCCAGGAACAGACTTGGAGAGTCCGAGCTCCAGGGTAGAGAGGGAGTAGGAAATGATTGAGATCTTAGACCATGAGGTGTTTAGCTAAGTGAATAGGACTGTAAGAGAATGAACAGAAGCATGAACATTACCCAAAGCAGTGTAGAGGGGAGTTCTGGGTGTCCAGGTTAAATCACACATATTCAATAGTATTTATGCCACTGTGTGGATGAGTACATGGAGAAATATACATAAAATAAAATGTTGTGCAGTTTCAAAAAAGATTAAAGGAACTTCTAAAACTGAATTAAGAGACTAGGAACAAATGGAGGGACTTAACAAGGAATTTGTAAACTTTGAGGATATAATATTTGAGACTATAGATCCATATTTCCCTTACTTGCATGTAACAAGTTTGAGAATGCTGTATGTCAGGAAGAAAGACAAATCCATAAGTGTTAGCCACTTCTGTGTTAAATGTCCCATCTGCCTGAGACGGTGGTAGCCCAGGTGGATGTAAAAGTTCATGACACTTAACTCAAAAAGATTTATGGAAGTGCCCTACAGTCCTGCTCAGATTTGCCTAGTCTATATGAATACCACCTTGGGTTCCCCTAACAGAGGATATTGTCTAGAGGGAACAATCCAGTCAATAAAGAGAAAATAAAATAAATAAATAAATACCCAGGCATGGCAGCTACTACAGTGCTAGTCATTTGAAATTTAGTGTTGCTGCTAACTGATTTTCTTTCATGTGGGCAGAATTTCTAAATTTGACTTATATATGCATTCTTCTGTAACATGGCCATGCAATCAATGAGTTTTCATTACAATTTATTGCTCATGGAATAATCCACTGCCTAGTATGGCTATGTTGCAGAGCTTGACATTAATTATGTAAAACTCTGGAAGATGACTATGAAAGTCTAATCTATACTTCTGACACTGAACAAAGCAATACCAGAACTGTTTATCAGTAATGATTACCAAATTCTAGATTTATTCTCTTCACTAGTCAGCTTTTGTCATTCTTTTGTAATGTACAATAATCTCAGTGTCAAGAAATGTTAAGTTAGAGGTGATATAGCTGGTGCATCAACCCATGTCAAGGGTACATGGTTGTTTCCCTAATCCTAACTCCCATTACTCAACAGTGTCCTGGAAAAGTGGGATTTTCCATGTCCCTGACAAAAGAGATATGTGCATTTCAAAAAGAAGGTTGGTTACTGCTTATGTTGCCAATAAATTTAAAATCAATCAAATGATACTGGCACCCTTTCTGAATTGAATGTCTTTTGTAATGTAGTCTTTAATTCTTGCGGGTTTAGTTTTCATAATGAGATCAGTGTTGGTCAACAACTTCTTACATTTGAAGATCCAACCAGAGGTAGTTAGAAATTGTCAGCTTCAACCACCAAACCATAGAGTTATTTCCCTTGAGGTCTCTGAACTTCATGTAAATCAAAGCCAAAATTTTCATATTGGTTAATATTTGTAAAACTTACAGATTAGACATCTCATTTACTGTACAGTCTAGTGAGTGGTTACCACTTGCATCTGCAGTACATTCTATATGGGAAATGAGCCAGCAATCTTGTAGCCATAACCATTGTACATGATACGATGCAAAAGTAACTGTAGCATCCGTTTATTAGCATAATTCATAAAGCATGGTTTACTTTTATTTGGACTGATAAATTCAAATTAAACCATTTTGGCTAGGCTGGGTAGCATGATAATTTAAAAAAAGAAAAGAAGATATATGTATAACAAATATTGGGGTTCTATTTCTGATATATTTCAGTGAATATCCGAAAGTCATCTTATTTTGACAGAAATGCATGGCTGCTTTTCGTTCTGCATACATTTTGCACACCAGATGGTACTGTGTTATTGTTTATATGTTTACAAGCCTCTAAAATACTTATATTCTTTAGGAATTTTGTATTAGCTCCTGCAAAGTAATCTTTAACTCAGATCTTACATTAGAATTTATGACAGTCTACTTTAGTAACTTTTATGCCAATATTGCTCCTGTATAGCTAGTTTTCCCGTTTTGGTTTGAACATAGAATATATTATTTATCCGGGTTACCATCATTATTTTTAGATAAAATATCTAGACTTTAAATCCTTTAGAAAAATGCATACTAACACAAATCCTGTTATTCTAGCATTTTTTTTAAGTTCATGAGAGCAACATTTATATTCTCTCTCTATTTATTTATTTAAGAGGTTGAGGAGTATGTGTGTGTGTGTGTGTGTGTGTGTGTGTGTGTGTGTGTGTGTGTGTGTGTGTGTGTGTGTGTGTGTGTGTATGTCTGTGGCTCAGCTGGCTCTGATTTTTGAGTCTTATTATTTGTCGGATGAAATCGGGTATTAATTTTAGACTTTGTAACTTTTGAAAAATACTTGGTAATGCAAAACCTGTTACAGGTTTCATGCACTTAAAAAATTGAAGGAAATAACTGGAGTGGCTTTCATAAGGAGTGACCTTCACGGGGAGTGACCAATCTGTGGGTGTGGCTTAAACAGGGGTGTGTCATGAGTATGGTGTGGGTGGAGCTTAAGGGGTACCAGAGCACTACTTCGCCTAGGGCGCCATTTCAGATAAAGCCAGCCCTGACAGACAAAGAAATGATGACATCAAAGCAAAAGCTAACAATTGCAGAGAAGGTCAAAAAGAACAGATTACAGTGGATCAGGCACATGTGAAGAATAACAGATGGCGTAGTAAAGAAGATTTGGAAGAGACAGGAAGAAGGCAAGAGGAAATGAGGACATTCAGTCAAGAGATGAATGGATTGCATTTGAGAAGACCTGTGACAGCCATGTATGACTGGCAAAGAATGTATGAGAGTGACACTGAATCAAGTTGGCTGGAAGCAACTGATTCAACACCCTGACACCATGTAGAAAAAAAATGGAAAACTGTGTCAATGATAAAGATGATTAGAATGTTCTTACATCACAGCAGATAAGATGAATACTTTAGAATAGATTTCTCTTACACATATGAAAACGTTCCAAGTTAAACAAAATGGAAAAGAAAAGCTTGACATTAACATGAGGTGAAATACACAAATATGAATATATGCAACTCAAGCTTCTTGAGCACCAAAGGTTTGTAATGTATGCACTGTCAGGAATTACCAGGTGGTATTAAGGTCAGAATCCACACTATAATTGTTAAGAGACTTTTGAAATTAATACAGGGAATAAGCTGGTAGCATCTGCTCTGGTGGTGGTATCATTTCTTTTTGTTGCTTAAAAACTAAACGATAGATGGCCACTTTGTGGAGGACAGTCCCTTTTTGGGCAGTTATATCCTGCACAAAAATTGAAAAAATGGCAAATGTCCTGAGATTTTAGGACAAAAATATTTCCTATATTTTATGTAATAGTTGCATAAAACAGTTATTCTGTATCTGAAGCACCTAAATGTTATAAGAAAAAAAATAAGCAACTACAATGCTACAAGAATAAGCCTTTATTTAGGCAAAAAAATGAAGTTATGTCCTTTATACTGGCCGTGGGTATGTTTTGCCTTGCAAAATCTGACATTTGTACCAAAAATGTCCCACTATGGGCATTTGAAAAGGTGGCAACGCTAGCCCAAAAGTACTGAATCTAAAATAGCAAAGCTACAAGTCTCTGTCCTATAGGAACTCTTGATGAAAACTGTAAATTGTGGATACAAAAGCTTGAGATGTTCAAGACTGAAAGTGTTTTTTTTTTCCAGACAGGCCTAATAAAGTACAGCATGTCATATTTCTCCACACTATGGGAGAAAAGCCGATAAGAATCTTCAACACTTTTGAATTTAGATAGGCAAATAAAGATAAAATTACAAAGCTAAACAAGACCTTCATAATCCATCCTTCATTCATTGCATTTCATTTCATGACTGTTCAATGAGCTACTGAAAGCAGTGATGCATATGATACTGGTCTAAAACATGAAGCGAAAGACTTGGAGTTTGGTGAGTCACATGACTCCCTAGGGCAGGATCAGACTATATGTGTCATAACAAATGACAATGAAACCCAGCTTACTGAGAGAAGCTGATCTGATATGAACTAAAGCAATTGCTGTATTTTGAGCCAGTGAGATTATTTCTAATAAACATAAAGTACTTAATTGGGGTTTTTTTTGTAAAAACAGATGGAAGAAGAAGAAAGGAAGGAAGTCGACTAAAAGTATAATAAATTTAGCTCAAACCTGGTCAACAAAATTCATTACATAAATAAAAAATAAAACTGATAGAAAGTACAGACAAGCTGATAAGAATGCTGTTGAAGGTGGTTTAGTGGCATTTAAGGCTTGCAGGGCACTTGTGACTGCTGGACCTGCTGATGTTTGGTTTTGATGCATCAAAACCAAACATCAGCATTCTTATCAGCTTGTCTGTACTTTTTCTATCAGTTTTATTTTGTTGACCAGGTTAGTCCTACTTATACCTCTCAACCTCTTAGAGCAAGAAATCTGGACAATGCCATAAATAAAAGTGTGACAAAGGCCCAAAAAATAGAGACAATTTTTAAATGTTGCTCTTACAAACTTAGAAAGTTGATAGAATAACAGGTTTTGCATTAGCATGAATTTTCGGAAGGGTGTGAAGTCTGAAACTCAAATGCCTGTTATTATTGTCTGACTTCAGTCTTTAATGACTTGCAACTAATTTGACAGAAAACCACAATTTTATGAAAAAAATGGACCAAAAATGAGCCAAAACTCTGGACATCCTGCAAAAATTTGTACAGTTGAGAGGTATGTTAGTCTTGTGCTATTTTCATGGGAGACCAGATGGTATTCATGTCAGTAATTCCCCTGGGATCTTCCTGAACCTACCACCATGCTAGGCAGGTAGGACCTCAGTTTAACTCTAATCTAAAAGGACAGCATCTGAGGAGAGCAACAACTCCCTTATGCAGTATTAGGGTGTTGCCGGTACTGGAAAAAATAAACCCAAACACCTGGTCTCAGTACAGAACCCGTATCTCTCTGAATGTTAAAGACAGCATGTTATCTGCTGATCCACTAACAGCTGAATTATATATATTTATCCCAAAACCAGTTTCCTCTCAATCCAGACTTTCCATCCAAGGTGGTGAAATTCAGATACTCTGTTGGTACGCATGCATTTCTGCTCATTTACAGGCATATCCAGTGTGAAATTATTTCACAAGATACATACAGGTTGTCAATAGCTATTAGTTGTAGAAACTTCCATTTTTGATAGGAATCATTAAAACTGTCATATGCATTTCAAGCAAACAAAATAAGAATTAACAATAGTAATGTTGAGTAGCTACACTACTTATAATATGTGGACAGTGAGAAGTAGGATTTACAGTGTTAATAAAGAAATGTGCATTTTACAGTATTTGCAGAAGGACTGACCCAAAGTACTTGTGCTGCACTTGCGTTTGTGGAGCGGGGAAAAGTACACTGATCCAACAGGACTATTAGCAAGCACAGCTCAGGTGAGACACCTACAGAAAAGTACTTAGTAAGCTTAGGGAAATATTGATATAGGTAAATATAGCATAAGCAATGAGGCATAAATAAGACAATTGTGTTTGAAATTAGATTAACCAGACATTGATGTGGAAATGGCAGTGAGAATTCAGTACAGGAATAAGAGGAAGGGATAGTACAGAACTGAGTAGACATTATGGGATTGATGCCTTTGGGGAGTAAGTTATTTGCCTTGCTGAAGTAGGTGAATTTTTAAGTCTTTTCTGATGGTCTGACAGTTGGGTGGGGGATTGCCAGTATGAAGAAGACATGCTTAGTGGACTGAAGATTTGATCACAGAGTGGTGAGTCAAGGAGTAGATTGAATATATTGACTGATGTAGGTTGCACGTGGAGGTTTTTCAGTAAGGTTTAGCTTGGGTGAGGGGGGGGTATTTGAGAAGCAGCAACTTAAAAAAAAAGAGTTGTGTTCGAAATAAGAAGTTAGCCCTTTGTTTAACAGGATGCCATTTGGCTTTTAAAGTGTGGCATTGGGGTTCTTGGCAGGGTTGTCAAGACAAATGGAAATTATTTGTAGGGATTCAGCATTTTTTGGAGAGGATTATTTAAAAAATAAACAACTATTACACCCACACTTCAGCTACTAAATGCAAACAAATTCTCCTTTTCTAGAAAGCTGCAGTGTGCAAGTATTTTAAGCAGATACTTATGAAATTAAAGAAAAACAGGGGCAGTGAGGTGATGCTCATGAAAATACTTGAAGCATTCAAATAAATGGGTGAAATAATATAGACAAAACCAGGCAATAGGGTAGGACTAAACACACATGAGAAAGTATAGAATAAAGCCAGGCATGAGCAAAAAACAAAGTCATGGAAATGTGACTGTATGGTCATTAGTCTTGCAATAATGAAACTAGTGTGAGTGGCATTAAACCAACATCAAAACTAACCAACGTATAAAGCAAAGCCATCTTTATACAGGAAAGTTTTTCAAAAGGATTAATACCATATAGTCCCCAACTGGCAGAGTGAATTATTTTCAATCAAGTCTGTCAATGGGTTCCATAAAAATATACATGCTCAAACTCAGAATAAGCATGTATGAGCTCATCACATGCATACAAAGCTGCAATACTGATTAGAGACCACTACTTAGAAAAAATAAATGACAGTCCAGATTTAAATGCTCAGTTATTAAGCAACCAATGTACATTCCCTGAAGACCACTATCTAGGATTTGTTTGCAAACTACAAGCACTGTGCCAGACCAATATCACAGATAAGACAGTGCCACAGGGGGCGCTCCTGTAAGTTGTAACCCTATAAGATATGCTTAAAGCACATTCCCTTAAAAGGAACTTCAGTAATACTCAGGACCACTAACCCAACCGCACAACCACAAGAAGTGTAAAGAGAGAGAAGGTAATTACAGCACTAATCTGCACAAATGCAAAACTAATTAAATAAGTTAAGATGCAATTAAATTTATTTCAGTAGTTCTGCAACAATAAACTTATAAAAGCAAATTTCTGTGAACAGCAAAGCACATACACTTAGTCTATAAAACCATAATTGTTCTGTCTAGAACAGCAATCTTTCACAGAGATAATTAAAATATTAATGCTCTATGTAAGAAACATTATTTCAGTTGTAATCTACCATTAGATTTTAGTGCTAAAATGTTACTTTCCAATTTTTCTATATCTTATCTGCCATGTATTATCCTACTACAAATGTACCCAACACTGTATAACAGTTTATAATTATTTTACTGCATGGCATGATTACCTGATTGATCCTCTACTCAGTTTTCATGTCCGCTTTACCCTCCCCAGATCTGATCTGTAATGCCATCTCTTCAAACACATTTCTTCACTAGTCATCTTAAGTTTATGACCTCTGAAAATCCAAAGATTTTCTGTCTCCCTTGGTTTAATAAGGAAGAGAAAACTTTCAGTGTTCCAAAATAAACCAAAATTCCAATACTGTGCATAATTTTATTTAGCATTCATTTTTCATCTATAATAACCGGAAAACTTATCACTGTCTAACAGAGAAAATGCAAATTAATAAAAGTTGTTAAGCAAGGGCAACAGGTTTACTCAATAGGCTCTTGTTTTTTGTTTATTTTATTTAATATTTGTTAACCGGGTTGGTCCAACTGGGCCACTAGCCCATTTTCAGTAGAGACCCAAGGAGAAAAGCTCCAGAGTATTTACATAAATACATTCACAGTAAAATAGAATTATATATTCTAAGTTATACACAGTAGTTAGAGTGAAATAGTACAACAAGGAAAATAAACAAAAAACAAAAAAGGATTGAGCACCAAAAATATAGTTTCAAAAAAATTATAGTTGAAAGGAAGTGGCATCACTGACTGTACAGTATGTATTTACAGCTGATGTAAGAAAAACAGAGGTTGAAGGAGTCAATGACCTCTAAGAGTTTCAGTAATAACAAAAAATATAATACAGTACATAAAATACCAAACGTACATACACAATTACATTGTTAAAAAATGCAGTGGATACTGAGATGTGACATTACCATTATAGAGAAACTACAGCATAAATGGAGTTTGAATGGAAGAAGTAGTTGTGAGGTTGATCACAGAGTGAGAGAAGTAAGTTGGAAGATATGAGGTAAGGGTGGAAGGATGGAAGTGGTTAGGTAGGATTCTAGCAAGGACAGGTCCTTGAGTTTAAGAGGAAGAGTTTTAGTTACTTTTTGAATGGAATAGTATTTGAGGTGTTTCTAATGGAGTTAGGAGGTTTCACCAAAGCATGACCTAGGAAGATTAGAATATTATAAGAATAAATGACAGCCGTACTGAACAAAGAGAGCGAACGGTATCAAAATTAACAGTATAATTCTAAAAGGCATTGGCTCTCCACAAAGATTACATAAAATGCGAAGGCCTGACATAACTATAAAAAATGTTTGTTCTAAATGACCACATCATCATAAATGTAAATTTTCTGACTTCCTTCCTTTCCAGAGGCCTTTAAATTCAATGATTTTAAATATGAAACAAGTGCTGGAATAAGTACTGCAGAAGTTTACGTTTTGTTAACAGACTTTAGAGAGTGCGTGACCTGTAGATCGCACCCTGATTGGAGAACAAACATTTTCCAGCAGGGTGTTAATCTACAGATAATACCCACTGAAAAATAAGTCCACCACTTCACGGCATTGTATCTAGCTGCTGTGAAGCTTGGACTGAAAGTAACCTAACTGTTACCATTATTTTCTGCTCACTAAGAGGTGATTTTGCCATTTAGCGAGTGTAAAAGAAAAAAAAAATTAAAATAAAAAAGTATGTGATTGGGTGTGCGCGTGTGTGTGTGTGTGTGTGTGTGTGTGTGTGTGTGTGTGTGTGTGTGTGTGTGTGTGTGTGTGTGTGTGTGTGTGTGTGTGTGTGTGTGTGTGTGTGTGTGTGTGTGTGTGTGTGTGTGTGTGTGTGTTTATGTCCATGTGTGAGACTTTATGCATGTATGAGAGTGAGAGAGAGATCAGTCGATCTATTACTTTATACTCTCTAAGCAGCACTTTTGCTGTTTAGCCAGTGTAAAAAATAAATGAAACAGAAAAAAAAAGGATGTGTATTTATGTTTCTGTCTGTGTATGTGAGTAAATGCCTGCATAAAAGCAGAAGAGACTCTGTGTGCGCGCGCGCGTGTGTGTGTGTGTATGTGTGTGTGTGTGTGTGTGTGTGTGTTTGTGTGTGTTTGTGTGTGTGCGTGTGTGTGTGAGAGAGACAGAGTAAGTGAGGGAGACTGACCACTGGCAGCAGCAATAAAGAGGCTTGCATACTTCTGGACCTTTAAGCTGAAGAAATCTGGATAAAGCTTAAAATAAAGGGGGAACAAAGACTCAAAAATGGGAACAAATTTTAATTATTGCACAAACTTGCTTAAATAAATGGATTTGTGTTAGCATTAATTTTCTGAAGGAAATAAAAGTCTGAAACTCAAATGTATGTCATTATTTAGTAACTTCAATCTCCAATGACTAGCAACAAACCAAACGTTTTAGAAGTAAGGCACCAAAAATAAAATAAATACCTGGATATTTTTTAAAGTGTTATATTTTGGATGTAAAATGCTTCCTCCAACACCATTAGCATGTACTACAGCAAGTTTGAAACATTAAGCAGAGGAACTATTTTACATCAAAAATATATGAAAAATAATCTTTCGGCTTTTCCCGGTTAGGGGTCGCCACAGTGGATCATCTGTCCACTCATGATTGGCAGTGGAGTTTTATGATGTCGAGATGCCAGCCCATTAAGTACGGAAGAAGTAATTAGGGACATGGGGACCCAAGCTGATAGCAATCTCTCATTTGACAACCACATGGCCAAAGTGGTTAGAAAAACATTTTATATAGCCCACCTAATAATGAAGGGATTCACATCTAGATCAGGGGAGATCATCATGCCTCTTTACTCATCGCTCATCAGGCCCATAATTGAGTACAATACCCCTTTTGGGATGTACCTTACCAGACACCTGCAGCAACTGGAAAGACCCCAAAAGTACCTCACCAAGTGGATCAAAGGGCTCAAACAGATGCCATATGCTGCCTGGTTAAAGAAATTCCAGCTCTACTCAGTGGCATACCGCCTGCTCAGAGGCGATCTGTACCTGACGTATAAAGCCATGTCCAACCCGGAATTAATGGACATGCTGCACCTCAGAAAATCCAAATCCGATCGAGCTACACGCTCAAGAGACTTGAACCTCAGCACTGAAATAAATAGGACATGCTGGAGGGACAGATTCATAACCCAGAGGCTCCCTTCACTCTGGAATAAAATCCCAGTCCAGGTTAGGCAGAGTCCCTCATTGACTCTCTTCAAGAGGAATCTTGATGAGTGGATGGGAGATCGTAGGTTTACCCCAGGTATCACTTTTGTGTCACTGTTAGACAGAGGCACAGTATACTAACCTCAAAAAAGGGCATAGCAAAATTAATTTAAAATGGGTGGCGAAAGCCAAACACACTCTGGCTAGGCTTATAAATGCCCTAGGGCAGATAGCCTAGTATGAACCTATGAACCTATGAACAATTGAGAGTGCAACTTGTTTGGCAATCTTTTTCCCTTTTAACCCACATAAGAGATTTGTTTTAGTTTTAAAAAATAAGTAAAATAGTATCTGCTCTCGACTGTGAACCCCTTTTTTATAGGTACTGAACAAAGGGAGTGAACAGTACCAAGTCAGTGATACAAACAAAAAGTTACCTCACATTTTCAGTAGCTACTGCTATTCACACACTTGTTGGTTCTGAAAACTGTTGACTTCGGCTGGAATGGACCCCTGGAAGAAGTACTTCTAATTAGTAATACAATTGCTAATTTAAGCATTTTCTTCTTTCTTTTCAAACCCAATTGGAGATGCACTTGGAGAAGCCATTCAAGAACTTACAATCAGATCACCTGACTGACACCAATTGCATCTCCAATCATGATTTACTGACTAGGACATAACAGAAAGGGGAAAAGCAAATGAGTGTAGGTTAGATCAGAAAAATGTACCCCCTTTGCAGTGCATTTTCTGATGTCAACAAAAAGTTGCTTTTTTGTATGAGAGGTTATATCATAGTGTTAAAAAGGGGAGGGTGCATGTCCCTGCTCCAAATCTTAAATATGCCTCTGATTATATACAGGATCAGCCAGGAAGATCACCAATCATATATACACCAAGACAAGTTCTAGTGTCTTTGAACTACAGGACTGTGAAGGAATTACACAATATGAAACATACTGACATGACCAAAAAGTAAACAGAACCAATGAACTGGAAGGAGAGTGTGTGACCACTATACTCAAGGCCATCAAGATTAAGACATGCATAGATCCAAATGGTCTTAAGGAAGTCCAGAGGGATCATTGCCCACTTCATACCTTTGAAGAAATCACAGGCAATTTTTCAAATGCATGATGTTTTGTACTTGATGTTAACCCAAGGGATCTGGGAAATCAAACTGGATGAAAAAAACTTCCCTCTGTGTACTTTCAGTACACCCATTTCTGCATCTACCTTTTGGATTCTTGTTTGCACCAGACATCTGGTGACTCACATAACTGAACAGTTGTCAAGTGTTGTTAACATTACTGGCAACATTGTGATGGGCATTACATTGAAAGGGGGATAAGCTACATATCAAGAAAGCATGTTAAAATCTATAAGTGATACATGGAGAGACTGAATGCAAGGAAAGAGCTAGAAGATTCTTTACTGCCCTCATATGTCTCATGGATTTGTAGTGTACTCTCTGCAGCTCTCATCAATTTATCGTGTGTAGACTGCTACTCCACCTTTCCTGAGATCATTAAACCATGTAAAAACACAAGGAAGGGTGTCTTTATTGCACTGAAGTTCATATTCACAGGGCATGACATAATATGCAGCCATTGTTAAACTATGGTATACAATTTATATGAACATGAGGAAAGAACCCTCGGGGAATAGATGGTGCTTGTCAACAAGAGTAAAATGCAAAATAAAAACAAAAGCACCAAAACACGGCAACATACATAAAATAAAACGAGTTTAATGAAACTGGTTAGTGCTTCACACAATACACTGTGCTTCTTCAGACCATGAACAGCAAGACAAACCATCAATTAAAATCATATTACAAATCCAATTAACTATTCAAAATGAGCCAATGAAAGCAAAACATTAATAATCATTCAAAATCACTTAAAGAGACCTCTAGCCTTAAGAACAGGTTTAATAGAGGTTCTCCTATTAATACCTGCATATATGTCAGCTTGCAAAGTTATTATCCAGAATGATTCATGGCTCTCAGTATAATTTCTAAAATCACCCCCTCGTTTATTGGGGATTATCATCTCTACGACCCTAAAACCAAAAACATGTTCCTTCTCCCAATCCATTTAACATTTAGCTAGGGCATTATGTACATCTGAATTATTTATACAATATAGGTATTCCCTCATGCTCTCCATGAGAGACCTGTTCGTTTTCCTTATATAAAAGCAATGACATGCTCTGCATTTAGCCAAATATATTAAACCCCTACTGCGACAATTAGCATTAACTTTAAACTTATACTCTTTGTCAGTAACTGGGTGAATACAATTCACCAACGGATCTATATAAATGCAAAAATTACAGCTAGAGCAGCTGTGCATCCCTACTGTGACTGTTTTATCAGGTCCCATGACTAATCAATGTTTCTTATAACACAGTTGTCTTTTCAGGGACTTCTTGTTTTTAAATACAAACCTCAGCTGTTCACCAACAACAGCTCAGATCTGCTCATCCAAATGCAAAATAGACCAGTTATTCTTAATTATCTGCAAAATGCTATTAATGTCACTAGTATAGAAAAGGGACATTGATAGAATCATATTGGTGGGAGTTGGATTGCTTACGGTATTGTTAACTATTGATGGCCTATCCGAATAAAATGGGCGAGTTCTATTTTTTCTCTGTTTAACAGTTTCACTCATTGCATTCTCCACTTCCTTTGCTTTATATCCCGTCATAAAACTCAGATCTCAAATTATAAATATCCCATTCAAACACGGCATCATCATTATTAAGTCTTGAAATTTGCATATCCTGGCCTTTCATTATATTCTTAAAAATATGGCCAGGATGCATACTATCACATTGTAAAAATGTATTCTTTCTACACTCTTTTCTATATCCACGTCCCTTACAGATGACTTATAAGTAAAGTGTAAGAAAGTCATAGTATTTTGTAAAAAGTTCACAAACCCAAGCAACTGCTGACCAGTGCCATCCCAAATCAAAAAGAGATTGTCTACAAATCTCCTATAAAACTTAATATAGAGGGCATAAACAGATTTAAGAACAAACAACTCCTCCCATTAAGCCATAACAATGTTGGTATAGATATTGGCACAAGTGCCCATAGCTATGACAACTTTTTGTAAAAACATCTGGTCACCATAAATAAACACATTGTTTTCTAAAACTAATTCCAGAAATAGACAGATCAGATCTACAGTCACCATATCATATTCACTGATAGTTGCCAGATACTCTCTATTTATGTTAATACCATCAAAAATACCATCATTATATTGTTTAAAATCCATGACGACTATCGCACCCCCTTTATCGGCAGATTTGTTTACAATATCACTGTCCCCTTGTAACTCAAGCAGTGCCTGCCTTTCATCATTATTTAAATTCACAAAATTCTTTTTCATATTACCAGTATTATAGGTAGTCATCAAGTCTAATTAACACTTTCTAGTACCAGATGTAAAACTGGCTGGAATAGACTAGGTTTTCTAAGATTAATATCAGTAATAACACTATCATGATTCACAGAAAAAATAGTTTTGTGCATAATGCTCCTAACAAATATTTTAATGTCAATAACAGTCTCAACTGGATCATAACATTGAGCCAGAATAAAAGTTAGACCAAAAAATTATCAAGGGATACCACTGATTTTAGTTAAGGGAATGTCTTTACATGGCCGAAAAGTAGAGTGTCGGCAATCGTGAAGTTTCAGTGAATAATACTCAGAACATTAAAACTGTAGATGCTACTAACTCTGTGAATTCCCAGGGTGTTCAAGAACTTGGTAGCAATGAATGGGCTGGGATTGCTATTACTTCTACTTCCAGTGTTCGTTCGCCTTTAAACTTAATTACTCAAGTGAAGACCACAGATGTAAATCCCAAAATGGATAATGTGAATGGAGCGATAGAGACACTCTCTTTACCTCTACCCATACGACAGAGAGAGAAGACACACCATCCACGTTCATTGAGTCGGGGCAGGAAATTACAGCATGTGATGGATGATACAAAGACACAAACCCTCAGAACAATGTGGTAACTCGATAATTTATAACATTTTGTGTAAGGTGTTGAGTTCAGCACAAAAATCTTTGTTAGAGCGTGGACTAACTTTTATTCCAGCCCAATATTCTGATCCAAGTGAGACTGTTATTGACATTAAAATGTTTGTTAGGAGCATTATGCTCAAAACTTTTTTTCTTTCAAATCAGGATAGTGTTATATGAAAAAAGAGTTTTGTGAATTTAAGTATTGATGAAAGGCAGGCACTGCTTGAGTCACAAGGGGACAGTGATATTGTAATCAAATCTGTCGATAAAAGGGAGTGCGATAGTTGTCATGGATTTTAAACAATATAATGATGGTATTTTTGACCTGTTGCAAGATGAGAAAGTTTATGTTAAAGTTGGCTCTGAATACTTGGCTACGCTACTTGATAGACTTAATGCCAGCTTACTTGACTGCCTTTCTAGCAGGATGATTTCTGAAGAGTTGTATAATTATTTAAAAGTAGAACATCCTCTCATCCCCTTGTTTCAAGGGTTACCTAACATCCATAAATGTTTAAAAAAAAAACTTTTAAGGCCCATAGTATCTGGCAGTGGCTGGTTTACGGAACCTTTTTTATTCTTTATTGAGAAGAAATTGAGGCCAGTTTTGAATAAGCAAGAACAGGTATTAAAAGATATGCAACAATTTTTAAAATATATATTTGAACATACAAAAAACGTGTTTTGATGGTAGATATTTATTAGTGAGTACGGATGTGGTATCCCTTTTCACTAGTATCCCCCATGATGATGGTATTAACACGATTAGAGAGTATCTGGCAACTAACAGTGAATATGATATGGTGACTGTAGATCTGATCTGTCTATTACTGGAAATAGTTTTAGAAAATAATGTGTTTATTTATGGTGTATAATGTAGAATAAATCATTCGATTTTACTGTGAATTTATTTATGTAACTACTCTGGAGCTTTTCTTCTCGGGTGTCCACTGAAAAAGGGCTAGTGGCCCAGTTGGACTAGCCCAGTTAACAAATATAAAATAAAATAAATAAAAAACATGAGCCTATTGAATAAACCTGTTGCCCTTGCTTAACAACTTTTATTAATTTGCATTTTCTCTGTTAGACAGTGATAAGTTTTCCGGTTATTATAGATGAAAAATGAATGCTAAATAAAATCATGCACAGTATTGGAATTTTGGTTTATTTTGGAACACTGAAAGCTTTCTCTTCCTTATTAAACCAAGGGAGACAGAAAATCTTTGGATTTTCAGAGGTCATAAACTTAAGATGACTAGTGAAGAAATGTGTATGATGAGATGGCATTACAGATCAGATCTGGGGAGGGTAAAGAGGAAGTGAAAACTGAGGAGAGGATCAACCAGGTAATCATGCCATGCAGTAAAATAATTATAAACTGTTATACAGTGTTGGGTACATTTTTAGTAGGATAATACACAGCAGATAGGATATGGAAAAATTGGGAAGTAACATTTTAGCACTAATGGTAATCTAACATACTATTTAGTCAATGCTTATTAGTTGAACACTAATAGGCGAGAGCACTAAATAGTGAACGTTCATTTAAGTGAAACGTTTTGCTGGGAAAACAATCAGCCATCATTGGGTATTTGCCCTCTTCCCCACTGTAGTGCGATCCTGGAGTTGGTATATATATATATATATATATATATATATATATATATATATATATATATATATATATATCTAGGGGTGTGGGGGGTGTAGCCCCCCCACTATGATGGGTTTTGTTTGGTGATGTTTTTCTGTGGTTTGCTGGGTTAGCCAACTGGTTTTTAACCCAGTGAAACATTTCGCTTAAATGAACATTCGCTATTTAGTGTTTCCACTTACTAGTGTTTGACTAATAAGCATTCGCTAAATATTACATTTGATGATGTGATATAGACCTGATGTGGATCACATGTCTTCTGCGAATGTAGGGCCTAAGCAAAATAACAAATGCCCTCATTGCTGCAATGCCATAGAGGACAGAAGCACCCCTCATGTCCACCAAAATTATGCCCCCCCCCCCAGATGACTCTGGAAAATGAGCTTAAGTCTTACTGGGAAGGTTTAATCATCTAGAAAAAGAACTGTCACAAATGAACACGCCCTCACTGCACCACTTCTATTAAAACAATCCAAATGGTATCGATGTCCACCTTCAATGGACCAAACAAAACATCAAAGTTTTAAAAGGTAAAGCCTTCAGTTTTAATTTCCACTTTTCGTCCTGCTCCTAGCAGGACTTCTTCAGACAAACCACAAGAATCAACAAATTTCCACTTTTTAAAATAAAATCACGTTTCAATTACAGTTGAAATCACTTTTCAATTAAAATGCTTAGTTCTTTAAAAAGGCCAACCCCCCCAAGAATAAAAGACACAGCACATTTTATACTTTCAATAGTATTTGACTTTGTAAACAAGTAAAACATGAAAGTAAGAAATGAAAAATAGTAAAACAAAAAACAAAATAAATAAATATTCCCTTCTATATTGACAAGTTGCCAGCAGTGCCATTCAAACATACAAAAAGTGCAAAAACAACACACAGTGCCTGACTGTGTTTGTTTACCTCCTTTTTTCACTTATTCCTGACATGTTGACTAAACTTACTTCTTCACCTAAAATGGCTCTTCAGCAATCCTTACTTATAAAGTTACCCTAAGCAACTTCTCATATTTGTATGAATACTGAGAAACATCGCTCATACAGCTACCTTATATACTAATACATAAAGGTTCCATGGCTCATGTCTGCATTTAAATCTGTATCTTTATATTTCCAGAACTCAGCTTATGTTGCTACATATTAATGTGACCCAAAGTTGTTCAAGGTATTTCGCCTCGCTTTTGTTACCACATTAAAGACCCCAGTGTGGTGGAAATGAATCACTAAATGTCCAATAAAGCTCCACTGTTACTCCATCCTTTAAACAATTTCCAAAATTGTCTGCTAGTTCATCTTATTCAAGCCTCCATTGTTCTTTGCTTGTGTAGTTACCCTAAAACACCACCTAGTGTTGTTTGTTGGTATATACCTACACAAGTTGCAATGGTTTGACATGTTATATCACCCAAGTAAACTTCCAAAAGGGAATTTTTATGAGTGAGAAGGTGGAGGGGGAAGGGATGGAGGCCATGCCCAACCATATGCAAAATGACCTGGTCTATAAGGCCATGTTATTATATATATATATATATATAAATTAGTGAACATTTTTCCTAAAATAGTAATAAAAAATATATATAATATTATAAATAAAAAGTAAAGGAACACAGTGATTTACCTCGTGAGGCTTTTGAGCTTCAATATACAAGAAATAGAATAAATTTCATTCAAGCCCGGATGACAACAGGCTCTAGTTTGGAGTTGCCATAACAACTCCCTTTTCTCCAACAATAAAGAGGTTGGACCGCCCCTCAAGTCACAAGTTTGATCATCTATGGCTTTAAATTTAAAGGAATGCTGTGGGAAACTTTCCACATGTCTGGCCAATGCGTTTTCCTTTTTTAACGTTCTAATACTGTATAAGTGTTCATAGATTCTCTCCCTCAGTTTCCTGTCCATTTTAGCTATGTAAACGGCAGGACAGGTATAACACTGAGTGAGATAGACCACTCCCCTTGAATTACAGTCGAACTTCTTGTTGATTTTATAACTGACATCTCTAATTGTAAAATTTTGGCCAGCATCTACCTGTGGACAATATGAACACATGTTACATTTCCACATTCCATTTCTACTCATTGGATTTAAAGGTTTCCAGCTTCTTTGTAGTATACTTTTTAAATTGGCACCTCTTCTAAAGGTGACCCTGGGTACATCTCTCCATATAGAGGGCAGGCTATAGTCAGATTTTACTAGTTCCCAATTTTTATAAATAATAGACCTAATTCCATATCCATCCATACTAAAAGTAGTTATAAAATTTGATGAATGAGTATCCCTCTCCACATTAATGCTAGGTTAAACCTCAGTAGAATAACTGTAGAGGCTATCTGCTCCTACTGAGCCTCCCAAGATAGGTTGGTAAACCCCTCTTGTTCTCTTTTCTTTCACTTCACTTATAAGGTCTAATACTAAGGCGGATGGATAACCTCTCTTAACAAACATATCTTCCAACCTACTACACTCCATGTTAAAATCCACGTCAGTGGTCACCATATGGGCTGCCCTGACCAGTTGACCCTTAACCACTGATCGTTTCTGGAAAAGTGGATGGTTGCTAGTAAAGTGAAGTAAGGCATTCGAGTAGGTCTCTTTTCTGTAGAGCTTTGCAATATAACGTTTGTTTATGTGGCCTTTACTAAGATCTACATTTAGGTATGCTATTCTTTCCTTTTTAAACACATGTAAATTTTAAGAAATTAGTAGTGTTATTCAGATAAGCTACTAACTTGGATGCCTCCTGTTCTTCACCGTCCACTAACAGGCCCCCAATTCACCCAACAGTAACCTAATCCATTCTATTCCTTCATCCTGTGGAATGGAAGTATATAAATCCTTGACATCGATTGTAAGGAAGTTAAGGTAATTTCTAAAGCCTATTTTTTGCATATTTGCTAGAAATGACCAAGAATCCTTACATATTTGGGTCTGCTGTTGTACATATTTTTTAAGGTAAAAATCTATGAATTTCGCTAGGGGGTATGTTATACTATTCCTAGCATCTACCAATGGTCTCATGGGGGGTCTTCAATGGATTTATGTATCTTAGGTATCCCAAATAATATTGGGAGCCTAGGTGAAAGCATATTAAACAAATTATATGTATTCAAGTCTATTCTGGCTTCAATAAACAGTTCTTCAATGTGGGAACGGATTCTATTATATGCTGTATTTAATTGATTTCTTGATACTTCCTCATAAGTTACGGACGTGACTATTTTTTCCATTCTTTCCATATAGTCATCAATGTCCATGATGACTAATCCACCCCACTTGTCTGGTTGCATAACTCTAACATGTGCCTCCCTGACAAGGAGTAGGGCCTGTTTTTCTTCACTAGTGATATTGTATTTTATTCCTAGTTTGTCTTTGTGACAGAAGTTGAAACAAATCTAGCTCACAAACACATTCGAACAAAGCCAGAGTATGGTGCATTGGTGGACAATATGTACTGGAAACATGAAATGGATCATTTGTTGGATTATTTGAGCCAAAAATATAGCCAAGATTAAGTTTTCTAGTAAACAACTTCAGGTCCAGAATTGTTTCAGCAACAGACGCCCTTCTCAATGGTACAAAAGTTTGTCCTTTTGCTAATGTCTGCCAACAAGGTGTCAATAATTAATGAAGAAAAATTAAAAATTTTAAAGTCACCTTTAGAATTATATATGAGTCTCACTGCTTCAGGTCTGTACTCCGTTGTTTCATCTCCTGGTACATCTGCACAGGTGTCTTGTATGAGACACATGGTAGACCTTGCCTCAGGTTGGATCCTGAGGCTTGATTAAATTTTGCTCCATTCCACCGTGAATGGTGGTCGTTTTCACTGCCTCTGTTAGATGGTTGATTATTCTTATCAGTTTGTTTTGGTATTGAGTGGATTTCTTAGTTTGTTTTGGGATTTCTTATAAGGTTTAATCATCAACAGACATGTGGGAAAAAAGCATACAGACAGGAAAAAAATAGAGTGCCTTCACTTATGAGTTAAAAATGTATAAAATATAGTGTATGCATATATTAATAGTAATAATTTTGTTGCAGATGTTTGGTTATATTACCAATCTAAAATGATCAAAAACCATGTCTCTGCAGTTTCAGTTTTATAGACTGTACAACTGAGCTTGAAAAGAGGGACTTAATGTATGTACTGTATCTTAAAGCCATCTGTACCTGGAAGATCAGTCAGGACTTACCAGGATGAGTTAAAGTAGAGTACAAGCTTTGTGTAGCATAAAGTACCTGTAATTATCACAGTGAACAAGCCGGCAGCAGCACCAGCAGACTTTGACTCATTTTTTATTTTGCTTAAAAACACTGGTTTGGAACTCACTAGTTTCCAACACTTTAAAATAAACTGCTGCCACACATGTAGAAACATCTATTTTGAACAGAAAACTTGGTATTTACATATGATGCAGATAATACAGACATAAATAATGGTATTAAGCTTTCTTACTAACCAAAGATCTCACCTTGAGCTTATATACTTTGCAATGGATTCAACTAAGAAATTTTTCTGCAAGAGTCACAACTTCAGTCTTTCAACTTTTAGTTATTTTTATTCACTCTTTTAACATTACTCCCTTTCTCCTAAACAGGATACTATCATCATATGTATTGATGATGAGGCCCTAAATCCTGGGCCTTTCCTATGTTAGACTACAACTTAAAAAATAAAATAAAATCCCAGCTCACAACTATTTAAACAGAAGCAGTATGTCCAATGTTCTGAAATATTCTTGTTGGCATAATTTTGTAACTTTATATAAAATAGCACACAAATCTTAAACGGATTATTAATACTCCTGAATGAGTTCTGCACCAGAATATCTGGATGCAACCACTAAACTGTTATTCAAGTACTTAGTATATCCAAAATCCAAGACCAGACAGTCTCCACTTACTGATCAGCCTTAAATCTGTCACAACTGTTGGCACATGAGTGATGCTATCATTAACTAATTGGTAAAATATGTTGCTGATACAGCAGGGTTCAGGGTTTAATGTCACTAAATTCTGGAATAATGCCTCAGCCATAAAAATGCAATGCTGTCAAGCCCTTCGTTTAATTTCATATTAATAATATGACTTTATTGTGCATTCCCTTTACCCTTTTGCACTGAGGTTCACTCATGTTTTGTAGCATATAATAAGAAGGAATATCACTTAATTTCAAATGAACACAGTCAGGTAGATTTGGTTTCACCCCAGTTAGCCACCTAAGAAACAAACTCATTATTATATTTAACATTTTATGCAGGCTGAATACTAAAAACGTAATGCTCCCAAGCATTTTATGGCCCCTTTAAATACATTATTTGCTGTGAACTCACTGTGGTAATCTTTTGTTAATGCTGTCTGCCATTTCAAAATGTTGAAGTTCAAATGAATTAGTAAATTATACTGGCAGTATTTACTTTAAATGACATGAAATGCAAATAAATAATTATAGGACATTTAAATACTCAAAAATACAGATAATATGATTTTTAAAACTGTCCAAATGCAGCATCAAGATCACAACTGTTAGTCCAGTGGCTGGACTGAGACAAGTACATCTTTACTATGGCAATTATCTGTGCCATTTTGATTATTTGGATTAAGCTGATTCAAATGAATTATATAGCTCATTATCTTGCAGAAAAGTAAATATTGACTTGTTCACATGTATTTTTCTCATGGAAATTGAGTATTATCCATTGCAAGAGGTATTGCTTATAAAGCAAAACAAGACATAAAGTAATCCATATGACTGTACCTACCAAAATATTACAGCTGCCAGTTTTCTGAACAGCTAAGCAGATGAAGAAACTCAGTGAGATACACTTTTTACACGAATATTCCACTTCTCAGTATTGACCCATGCAAAACATTACCTAAAAAAAGTAAATGCATTCTTAAAAATGCACTGAGGGTGTCAGCAGCATACAAACATGCAAATAGTGATACATACATGGTTGTAAGCATGTGCAGTATAGCATTACGCCAACTTTAAATGCAGACAGCAGTGAACAACAATGGAACAGAACTGATATTCTGTAATAAAATGACATTATTTAAAAAAAAGCAATATATTTATGTGTTAAACTAATGTCATTGTATAAAAGTAATATATAATCTTTGGATGTAGGTTGCTGTTGTTTGTATTTTGGCTTTTCCCGGTAAGGGGTCGCCACAGTGGAACTCCGGTCCGCTAATGATTGGCAGTAGATTTTTATGAAATGCCAAGGTTCCAGCTCGATGCCCAACCTTCAATGAAGGCATGCTCATTTACGCACACATGTCTTTCAAATGCTACCCAACTGCAGGGAGGACATGCAGACTCCACACAGAAGGCACTCCCAAGCCCAGCCGAGAATCGAACGGGAGAACCTCTTGCTGTGAGGTAACAATGCTACCGCCGTACCACCGCGGCATCCATAATCTTTGGATGTAGGTAATGCAGCAAAAGTTATGGCTGCCTTTGCCTTGGGCACTCGACACCCTCCTGGACAAACCTCACCAGCTATTACGTAATTATAAATTGTACATGGAGTGCACTAATTACGATCAGATATCTGGAAAAAGACCAATCAGTTAAACACTACTATAGTGCAAGTCCCAATACAAACATTAATCAACTCCTGCTTAACTTGCTAAAGTCAGATCTCATACTAGGCAGTCATATCTATCAGTAATGACCAGCAAAAGACAGCAGCAGAATAAAAGCAGATTTGATTATGTCTGCTGTTTGCACCAAAAACATGTCCCTCACTTCATTTCACAAACTTAGAAAGTAGCTAGAATAACAGGATGTGTGCTCGCCACCATTTTCTGAAGCATACAAAGTCTGAAACAATGAAGTTATTATTTAGTGACATCAATCCTCAGTGTTTTGTCCAAAAAAACGGATATTTTATGAAGAACAGACAAAACATATAATGCAAAAATATGGACCTTCTGTAAAAAATCTGGACATTTGTTAGGCAAGGCAAGGTGAGTATAAACATGGCAGACTGTGTTACACTGTCTTCCTGACAGCACTCGCCAAGTTCTTTATAGATTTGAAAGCTGGCAATATACTCATTGCTTTTTCTTCTTTTTTTCCTGTAATAGTAGTACATGGACCAGATGAAGCTCCACGCACTACTAAGAATTATGATCTGGTCTCTAATCATAACATTTAATCATGTGTTCTCGACATGGATGCAAGGATTCACCACTCGAGATTTGCTCTCTAGAGGAACTTCATGCCATCCATGTCTCAAACACATAATAAGCAGGTTATGACTTGTGACCCAGTTATAATCCCCTGTATTATACACACTACCCACATCTGAAAGCTATATACTACTTAAGCATGCACAAGTACACAAACAGATTCTCACTGTTTACTATGAGGTACCAGATTTCATTTGTCATCAGTCTTTCCTAATACGGATCACAGAAAATAAAAAAGTGAATAAAAGTTAAAAATATCATATAACTTTGATCTGAAAACAAAATGGTCCTCATGACCTACAAACCATTCCTGTCAGCAGGTCTGTCTCTCTCTCTCTCTCTCTCTAGTCCAGCTATGTAGCCCACTCCTGGAACTCTCTCTCCTTATCCCTTAAACATACTAACAACCTTTCCAATTTCAACATCAATCTAAAAATATTTATATGATACCTGTACCTGTACCTGCACAAACTAAAACAGATGTATGTCCACCTACTCTTTATAACTATGGCTTTCTCACTCTGAATTCACTAACGCCTCCATATCTTCGCAGGTAGTAATAGTCTAGCATCAAAAGCAGCTCTTGCTTTATTTTTCCCTGTTGTGTCCTTCCATAACAGTCTCATCTTATTAATCATAATAACTCTCTCCATGGCCTTAATTGTCCCTCCTGCTCACTCCTCCTTCGCATCTCATTCTATTACACTGTCTATTTTGGCAGCAGAATACTCTAGTATTTCTCACATCCATATATTATTAGAAATATAGGTAATATTTTGATTAACTATGACTTTTTAGGCAGTCCATTTCTGAAAGTGTCTTGCTACATGATGCATTCTTGACCTCAATTTATTCTAGTAATATTCTGTAAATGTATTTCAATCCATGTGCATTTTATCTGTTGTGGAGATTTTCTCCCTTGGTATATAATAACTTATCAAGTACTGTAAAATGTTTTTTATGTGTGTTTTTGGGGAGCCTGTCTCCCGATCTCATTGTAAAATATTTCATCTGTTGTGGTGCTTTTCCCCTTGTATATAATTACTCATCAACTACTGTTAAATGCTTTTGAATCTGTTGTGGAGCTTTTCTCAGTCAGACTTTCCCAGTTTTCAAAGGACAAATAAAATAAATAAATAACAGGGATAAACATATATCTATAAATAATTCCTTGTCAAACTGTTACAACATGCAGGGTTTCAAACAATATAGCAATACACTATCATAAGTGGCATATGTATAATAGAAAGGGGCTGAATATTCAATAAATACTGATCCCGGGAACTATCGATCTATTAGCCTGATGAGCCTGGTCTGCAAGGCCATGGAATGTATCATCGTGGAACTCATAAACAAAGACATTGGTAACCTCCAAACTCTGGATCCCACCCAGTTCGGGTTTGTGAGAGGCAGATCATGCCTCCTGAACCTGATCGACTTCTTTGAGGCAGTCACCAAAGCCGTGGATGAGGGTAAGGTGGCTCACACAGCCTATCTTGACCTCGCCAAGGCTTTTGACGCCATCCCCCATTCTGGAATTATAGCTAAACTCACTAAACTAGGTATAAATCCCTAAATCACAAGATGGGTTGCCAACTGGCTCACTGACAGAACCCATACTGTAAAAGTTGCAGACTCCAAATCTGACCTCAAGGCAGTGACAAGTGGAGTGTCACAAGGTACCATCCTGGGACCTCTCCTGTTTGGTATCTACTTCTGTGAAGTACAGGCTAACACAGAAGGCTTCTGGCTGATGAAGTTCATAGATGACTGCTAACTAGGAGCCATAGTCAAGTCCCCAAATGATGTGGACATCCTACAGAAGGGCCTCACTGAGACAGATGCCTGGTGTCAGAGCCATGGCCTCAAGCTCAATGCCAAAAAGTGCAGTGTCATCCCCTTTGGTAAAAACTCTGCACCCATGAACCACCACATAGGCAGCAATCTACTTAACACCGAATGCGTGATATGAGACCTTGGGACCTAGATGGGCAGTAGTCTCTCGTTTGATAGTCACATCGCCACAGTAGTCAGGAAGTCCTTCTACGTGGCACACATCATCATAAAAGGGTTCTCATCCAGGAAAAAAGAGGTCATTGTGCCCCTCTACTCGTCACTCATTAGACCCATTATAGAGTACAATGCCCCTTTTGGAATGTACCTCATAAGATATCTGCAGCAGCTGGAAAGGCCACAGAAGTACCTCACAAAGAGGATGACTGGCCTCAAACAAATGCCCTACACTGACCGCCTCAAAAAACTGCAGCTTTACTCCATAGCATATCGCCTACTCCGAGGTGATCTCTGCCTAACATATAAAGCTATGTCAAACCCAGAACTGTTGGACATGCTACACCTAAAGAAATCCCAATCCCTAACATATAAAGCTATGTCAAACCCAGAGCTGTTGGACATGCTACACCTAAAGAAATCCCAATCCCTCCAAGCACCACGATCTAGGGACCTAAATCTTGTCACCACAATAAACAGGACATGCTGGAGGGATAGATTCCTGTCCCAGAGACTTCCTATACTCTGGAACATGCTACCCATCTATGTCAAGCAAAGTTCTTCATTAACACTCTTCAAGAAACATCTTGATGAGTGGATGGAAAATAGGAAATACACTCTGGGGATCACTTCTGTGTCTCTGCTGGACAGTGGCACAGGAAAATAACTTTCTTGGGTGGCGTAAGCTATGGTACCTTGCTGGCTAGGCTTACTTAGTCCCTTGGGCCGATAGTCTAGTGCCTACCTATGAACCTATGAACCTATGAACAACAAGCGAACGTTGGTATGGTATAGAATATACAACTCAATGCATCTTCAAAGTTAATATTAACATATTCATTTATGAGCAGCCATGCTAGCTGAAGGTTATTCAATGGATGTCTACTATGCCATAAGGCTCTATATTACTGAATGAGATTATTAGTCAACAAAGGTAAATGTATAAGCAGTAAAACAAGCGGATTTCATTAAATATCTGCTTCATGTAATAAAATATTCAAACAGGCAAGTCTTCTGGTATAGCATATGTAAAGTTAGGTTTTTAAATGTCTGAAACCAAAACTGTGTATTAAAACTATTCATAACACTGCTTTGCTGTTCTGTCTCCATATGTTGTTTATTTATTCATTTATTTATTTATTTATACATTTGTTAACTGACAAAGTTCGACTGGGTACAAGACTCCTTTGCAGCATAGGCCCAGGGAGAAAAGCTCCAGATGACACACTAAAAAAGAAAACAGTGTATGAAATATTATACAACATTATACCTCTAGCGTGCATGCTGATTGGCCAGCGTGCATATAAATCGAGTTATACTAATGGAAAATAATATGCACTGGTACAGTGTCATAACACTCAGTGTTGAACTATTAACAATGACAAAGGTGAGTTAAAAATGAGTGGAATATAATTCAAATACATAAATGAAGTGATATCAATAGTGGTTGTTTCCTACAAATGTAGATTTCACTAACCTGGGACACTATACAAGGGGGAGGGGCCACAAAATATCTGTCTATTAAAATGTGCCAAACCTGTTGCATTGCTCCCCACCTCCAACATCAGAGAGCCAGCATCTTAAAGAACTATAAGCAAGAATGCTATGAAAACCTCACATTCTAAGTCCAGGTTAACTTCAGATATTAAAAATAATAGCAGATTGTCCACTTTGATATGTCATAAGCAGCACTGGAACTTAAAAGAAGGTCTCAACATTAATTATAACAGTGCAAATGAAATATGCATTTTTAAATATAAGAAAGATGAAAATGTACTGCAGTTTAATGTCAAACTCCTTAGGATAGAATTGAAGATGTTGAGAGATAATTGTGAAGAAACAGGGTCATAACATTTGGCATGCCTAACATACAGGAAGTCTGCATCCCCTTTGTTTTCATGCAAATTAATATTTTTTTCCCAAGAGCGCTGACCCCTCACAACAGGTTTCCACATATGTAATTAACTGCATTCTTTGCTCCCTACAACCATGAACTAGCTCAATGGCCCAGCCTTGTCATTTCATTGTGAATTTCGTTTTAACTTTTTCAGGTTGCCATGATGGCTGGTATTCATACGTATGTCCTGCACATCTCTGCAATGCTTCTGAAATTGATGGCTTGCATCATTTATTGTGCTAATTACATATCTGTGTGCTCTGATCTACATAAGTGATCTGACAGAAAGTAGACAAGGAGAGAGATATGTGCAATGAAAAATGTACACAAGAAGCAAAATATGCAATCTATAGAAAAAGTACTTTGTTAGAATGCGAACAGCTGTGCGAAGAGCTGTCTGAGATCATACTGCTGAACTACAGGATGAGAAAGCTCATTTCTAGAGTTTCTAATCCTCATTTAGGACTTATACAAAATGAATTGAAATTAACCAGCATAATGACTCACAATAATAAATGGGGTTTTGCAAGCAGATATGTATATGCATGCATCTGTAAGTAATTTAGATTTGTTAACTTGTATATTAATCAAAAAAGACTCCCTCTGTGGAGAAGTTGGCCATCAGTGTTGAAACATTTGAAACAGTATAAAAAATTGCAAATCCAGAAAACACCCTTGTATTTACTGTCTATAAAGATGCTGTTGTATCCAGGCATGGTAAAAATCTCATCTTAATCCACTCCTTTTAGCTATTATTTTGAAACTGCCATGTTGGTTCATATTGGAACAGCCAGTTTAGCATTATGTCAGACTTGCTGTTTAAGCTTCATGCATTAATGTGGACAGCATTGATACCTGAGGCTTTTGACAAGTAATCATTCATCGGGTAAGGCGATACACATTTATTCGGAGGTCCAGAGCTTTGGTAATTTCGCCAGGCATGATAAATAGATTTATATCTTATCTTCAACTCTTGGGAGTTAAATTGAGAACATTATTGTCTTTGTGTAATAATAGACTGAAATTGTTAAAATAAAGATTTTTGTTGTAGCATACCATATGGAGTACTGATGTGGTTTCACGAACAATGGAAATTTTGTATGATTTTATTTATAAATTAATTGATAAGTTCTTTCCCTCAGATGTTGCAAAGAAAAACAGGAAAAGACAGCCTCCTTGGTTGAAAGTTGATTTTTTTATGTAAAAGAGATAAAGTGAGGAGGATATGGATGTGCAGGAAATACAAAAGGACCCCTGGTGGTGGTAAAAAAATTATCTGTTCAATTGTCAAAAGATAATTTCAAAAAGTGGTAAGGCAGGCTGGATGCACTTATGAATTAAGGGTGGCAGAAAATACACTGAATAATAATAAGGGTTTTTTTTCTGGGGATTCTACTATTGTGATTTAAACTTCAACTGAGAATAAAAAAATTTCTGGTGATTGCCCTATACATTTTATTGAGGCTATTAGAAGTGCTTTAAAATCCATTAAACCTTCTGTCGGACCTGATGGATTGAATAGGTACTTTTTAATGCAAAAATTGTGGCAGGACTGACATTTTATCTTGCTGATTTCTTTCAGATGTCCTTGAAGAATGATTTTATATGCAGCATTTGGAAGGATGATAAACTGATGCTAATTCCCAAGTCTCAGTGAGGGTCTTGTGTTCATAATGTAAGGTCCATTAGTCTTGCATGTGTACTGAGTAAATGTTATCAGCAATCATAGTTAATAAATAAATAATAATATTTAATAGTTTATTACAAGGTGAGTGCCAGAAAGGAAAGTTGTCTATTAGCATTGTTTTACTTCTGGTCATTCATGTTTGTCTAATCTGATAGGCTTTTATCAAAACATTGCATGCGCTATTAATGATGACCTTGCAGTTGATGTTGTATATCTTGACTTTGCAAAGATCTTCAATGCAGTGAACCACAGGGTACCAATTAACATGATGGAACATATAAAAATAAAACCTTATATTATGAGAGGGCTGGACAATTGGCTTTTAGGAAGGAAGAGTAGAGTGAAGATTAAAAACTGTATTTCTGAATACAAATTATTAACAGTAGAGATACCAAAGGGGCCATTTTAGTACCAATACTGCTTGTCTGTTTTATATTAAGATTCCCTAATCAGATAAATACAAGGTTAAGTACATTTGGTGGGTTGGATTGTTACCAGCATATAGCATTATCTGATACTTCAAATTTATCTCAACTCACTAGTGTTTAGGACTAGTCAAGAGGTATAAAGTTTAATTAAAAAATGCATGGTTATGTACTGTGGTCCAAATCATAATGACTATCCTTATGTATATTATGATGAAAGCTAATTTCATCAGTGATCTAGGAGTGATTGTTGATAAAAGTTTAAGTTTTTTAAGGAACATCCCAATGAGAAACTAAGAAAATATTATGGCCTAATTAGTAATATTGTGTTTCTCATCAGGAATGAAGACATGCTAATTCTATTATATAAATCATTGAAACAATAATGGAATATTGTGGTTCCTTTTGCATATATAGTTCCTCTCAGATTTTAAAACTTGAAAGGGTACAAAGAATGCTTACTCGACAGGTTGCTGGTCAGCAATATCTTATGGAGAAAGGCTTAAACACTTGTTTCTTTTTTTCTACAGGACACAGGTTACTGAGAGGAAATGTAATACTAATGTATGCATCTTATAGGAATGAAGCATATCTAGCCACATTGAATAGTAGTTTTTGCATCATACATTTTCTACAAGGAACCACAATTTGTTTGTGCCTTTTCCACAGTCAGTAGCTATTATTCATAGCAGAGCTGGAAAACTCCAGAATATGCTTCCTTTGTGTATAATAAAATATGGGTATATTGAAGATTAAAAAAAAAAGTATTAGATACATTGTTTGGAGGTAGGGTTTACAAACAGGTTCATTACTTAAACTCTCAATTAGCCCTATTGGGCCCTGAGTTTTGGTATTTACAACACTGAACAAAGTCCCTCTATTAAGATACTGAAATGCAAGTGCTTGTACATAGCATTTATGTTGTAGTAAGTTCACTATTCATGTGATAGTACATAGCAATCATAGCAAAAGATGTAACCAGCTGTGGTATTATAATATCTTAACAGATATTGTTGCAGGTAATCTGACTGCTTTGGATTATGTGGGTGTGGCCATCATGAAACTGTAAGGCTACTTAAGAGCGGAAGTGGGCTGCAGCTTGTGTGATCCACCTGGAATGAACTTTGCTTGATGCAGATGCCTGCCATTTTTTTCTAAGTCCCCATTAGGATGTTGATTCCAAGGGGGGTCTATCCAATGGGATTCAGTATTGTGAATGCTACTTAATATGAGGCAAAGTTATAACATTGAGTGAATTGATCTGTGACCTCAAGAGGGCCACATTTCCAGTGAAAAAAGGTGTTTTACATCTACTGAAAGTACAGCAATAATGGTGACCAGAGGAGGATAGGGCAAGATTTTTTATACCATATGATCTGTGGAGTATCTCAAGAAAAGGCTGCGCTAATAAAGATACAGAAAAGCACTAGATAGACCACTGGAGAACTCCTGCAGTGATATGTTAAAGTGGGGACACAAAGCCATTTTATTTTACTGAGAATGTTCTATTGGAAAGCAATCTGCTGACTCTATCTATTGTGGTGGGACTGAAGCTAGATAACTGACCAAGCGAAGGAAGACTGAAAGGTGAACAGAATTAAAGGCTTTAGATAAGTCAACAAAAAGGGCTCCTATAAGGTACCTCTTGCTATCATTAATGAGAACGATATCAGTTAATATGTGCAGAGCTGTTTGAGTGTTCTTTATTTTTTGAAGGTAGGTTGGTGAAAGGAAAGTTGTAGTAGTAAAGACATGAAATAAACTGGTTGTTCAGTGTTTTGTCAGGCAATTTGCCTAGGTGAGGTAACAAAGTGATGGGTAAAGAATCAGAGGGATTAGCAAGTTTGGCAGAATTTGGGGATTGGGGTGACTATAGCTTCTATTTGTTTGAGATAGTTGTTGTCAGAGTGAGAGATTCAATATGTGACAGATGAGGTGAGATATAATGTCTGTGTATTTATTAAGGAGGCTGTCTGCACCAGTAAGATCATATTTTGGTAGTGATTGAAGCATGGTATGCTCTTTTTCAGCTAGCATTAAAGTAAAATAGTGGTAGATATGATTCTAGCAGTGAAAGTGCAGGAGACTTGGTTGAAGTATTAACAGGTGATGTGTTTGAAATGTTATTTATTCATTTATTTATTTATTTACTCATTCATTCATTGCCTTTTGTTTACTGGGATGATCTGACTAGGCACTCAGGCCCATTATCAGCAGAGGCCATGGGAGAAACACTCCATCAAAGTTACAAAAAAATACAAACATTTTACAGAGAAAAAAGTATTTCAGTTGCTTAAAAGTAAAAATGGGGTTTTAAAATCTTGCACTAGGTAAGACAATCATGACAGAGGTTAATACAATTTGCTTTCTTTAGGAGTGTTACCTACAAAGCAATATATACATTTCATTTACACAGGAGTGATGAAAAGCAGTATATAGTTATAAATATAGACAGGATTTAATTACATCATTTACAGGATAAGATAGGAGAGCTGGAAAGTTAAGGGTTGGTGATAGTCAAGAGATTCGAGAGACGGAGAACGTTTGTCAGGGTGTTAACAAAAATTGAGCCAGCAGGGATGTATGTGCTGTTTTAGGTTGTGCTTAAGGCAAGACAAGATGCACAGCTGTCCTGTTGTAGTGTGATATGCATTGAGTTCCACTGCCTGGAGACATAGGATGCGTGTAGTGAGTCTCCAGCTGAATTCTGGGATTTGGATGTAATTAGTAGGCTCTGATTACCTGAGCAAAGGCAATGTGGTGGGGAGTAGTGGTTGACAATGTTTTGTAGAGAAGGGCATGTGTGGTTTGTATATTCTTTTGTAGTCAATTTGAAAATAAGTGAATGTAAGGTGATTAGATAGTTCTAGCCAGTTGAACTTGGTTATTGTTAAGCAGGGGTGTATATGGTAGGATGCATTAGCTGCAAATTTGACTATTTTGTTAAAGCATGCCTCTTGAATGTTGGTTAATATGGGTGATTTTCTTGAGGTGTCTGTGAGGTAGGGTTTGTTCTGGTAGAGGAAGCCCAGTTTTTGGTGAACTTTCTTGATGGACTGGGTGATTTGCAGGTCAAAGTTTAGGTTCTTGTCTATTATGAGTCGTAGTAATTTGGTATGTGTTACAGTTTCTATAGTAGTGGTGTTGTTTGTTATGGTAATAGTAAAGGGTGTTGAAAGTGAGCTGGGCATGAAAAGCATTCATTTTGATTTTTTAGTATTTAAGATTAGCTGATGAGCTTTTAGCCATAATTCTGTGGAAGTAAAGGAGTGTTGAGTCATTTGCTGAAGTACTGGATGAGCAGATGTTGAGCAGATAATGGTGACATTGTCAGCATATTGTACTAAGATGGCAGGTTTGCTTGCATTGTGCAGGTTGTTTGTGAAAATATTGAAAAGTACTCGACCTAGAATTGACCCTTGTGGTGCACAGATGGAAACAGTGAGGATGGTGGATAGGCCCTTTTTATGGACTGATGTCTGTTGGAGAGATAGCTACAGAACCAAGTAAGATCTAAATGAGACAGTGAGAAAGAAAATAGTTAACGGATTAGGAGTTGATGGGATACTATAGCAAATGCTTTTGGCAGATTCTGGAACAGGAGGATATTCTGTTACCATTGTTTCTGTTGTTATTTATGGTTTCTGAGAAACAAAGCAGAGCTGTTGTGCTCTGGTGTGCTCAAAAACCATGTTGAATGGTGGAGAGTAGTTTGTTGTTTATGAAATGGGTTAGGAGTTAGGAGTGTATGCATCTTTCTAAGATGTTGGACAAAGGGGAGAGAATTGCAATGGGGCAGTAGTTGGAGAAGTCTGTGGCAGATCATTTGTGACGTGGTATAATGTGTGACTTTTTCCGGACAAGTGAGTACATAGTTTTATGTGATATTTATATTTATTTATTTATTTATTTCAGTTTGATTACCGGGGAGGTCCACTGGGCTTGGGGGCCCATTTTCAGTGGAGGCCCGGGGAGAAAAGCTCCAGCAGGAAACAGCAGTTTAATTACATAAAACATTCAGAGACAGTTGCATTACAAATAACAGTTAGCAATAAAAGAATAAAATATTAACAATTTCAATTGTTCAGGAGGAAATACTGGCTTATGGCATAAAAATCAGGATTTTACTAATTAGGTATCTATGCTGAGTATATTTAAAGAGATTAGGAAGGTTAAAAAGGTTAGCCAGGAGAGAAGTGGGAAAATAGCTTGAGAGGTATGGGCTGGAGAGTGCAATTGCATTTCCTGTTTAGGCAGAGGTAAGAATGAAGATGGTTTTTGAAGATGTTAAGGTTGGTGTAGGACCTAAGTGTGGAGGGCAGGGCATTCCATTTTTTGGCTAAGGTAAACGATAAGAGTAGTTGACCTGCGGGGCACTTAGGTTTTTGTACGGTGATTAGGTTTTGGTGAGAAGATCTAAGTGATCTAAGGGGGGTATAAGGCTGTAGAATGTTAGAAAGAGCAGGGCAGTTAGTAGAGTGGAATAATAATTTGTGGGCTGTTATGATTTAGAGAAAGTCAAGGTGATTGGGGAGTTCAAGCCAGTTTAGGGAGTGGAGGGAGGTGCAGTGATGGGAGGAGGATTTATCATTTGTGGCAAATCTAGAGATTTTGTTGTAGCATTGTTCCAGTTTGGAGGTAAGTGTGGAAGATAAATTAGTGAGGAGGGGAGCACCATACAGAAGGGAGGGAAGTAGGAAGGTAGAGACAAGGGTAAGTCTGGTGCGAGGAGAGAGGAAGTGGTTGTTTCTATACAGTAAGCCAAGTTTTATGTGTGTTTTTGTGATGTTTAGCTGGATATGGTTATTAAATTTTTGTTGGTCATCAATTATAACGCCGAGAAGTTTGGTGGAGGAAACAATCTCAATGGTGGAGTAGTTGTGGCTGGTAATTAGAAATGAGTCCTTATCTAGAGAGGAGGATTTAGATGGGGTGAAAAGGAGGATCTTAGTTTTGTTTGCATTTAGGGCGAGATGATTTTGGAGCATCCAGTTTTCAGTGGTTGAGAAGGCACTTTGTGTTAGGGCTTTTAGTTCTGTTCGATTAGGGGCACAACAGATTAAAGTAGAATTGTCAGCGTATTGTACAATTTAGGTGTTGGGAATGGTTTTGTGGAAGTCATTAATAAAGATGCTGAATAATAATGGGCCAAGTATGGAACCTTGGGGTACTCCAGTGAGGGTAGGAAGGAAAGTAGAGGTAGCTTGGCCCCATTTCACAGCTTGGGACCTGTTTGAAAGGTAGCTGGAGAACCAAGAAAGAGTTTTATGGCAGAGGTTGAGAATAGAGAGGTGGTTTAGAAGGTGGGAATGAGAGATGGTGTCAAAGGCTTTGGATAAATCTAGAAGAACAGAGGAGATCTGATAGATCTGTTTATGAGTATTATGACGGGGTGTGCCAGGACAAATGCAGCTAACTTAAGGTATTCTGTTGAGAGTTTGCCAGTAATTTTTGATAGATGAGGCAGGCATTTGGTGGAAAGAAAAGAGAGGGGGGTTTGTGAGCATTGTTGGTGGGAATAGAGAGATGGGAGGGTAGATTAAATTCTAGCAGAGAGAGAGAACAGATTGAATGAAGTGTGTGTGTTGAAGTGGGTGGCTATGAGGTCTGTGCCATTGTTTGTGGTAGGAGATGGGGTGGTGGTTTGACTAGGGTATAGTAGGGTTTTTATGGTTGTCCAGAATTGCTTGGAATTGTGCTGATGTTTGCCTTGAAGTGAGTGACAGAATGAAATTTTGTCTAGTTTGACCTGTTGTTTACATCAATTTCTAACCTGTCTAAAAATTTATAGCTTTTGTGATGTTCTGCTTTTATTCCATGCATTCCAGGCTTTGTCTCTATTTAACTTGAGCTGTTTAATTTTTTCATTAATCCATGGAGCAGGGTTGCTTCTGGTTCTTTTTGTTCTTATGGGAGCTGTGAATGCTGCCAGCTTAGCTAGATAGAATTTTGTAAATAATTCTATGTCATTGTAAAATTATATTAATGTAATCCACAGGCTTTTAAACAAATGTAAGAAAACTGTGTTAAATGTTGAACTTCAAAAATGTAACCACAGTGCACTCTGCTGGAAAAAAGCTGATAAGTCAAGCATTGTATGACTGATCTCAGAGCTCGGAGGTAAAATGTCTAGGCTAAGACAGTCCTTCTATTGTTTTGAGACCAGAGTTAATTGCTAGATTTTACATATATAATGTCTTTTATTGCTGTGGCCTCCTGCATGTGCACATTACAAAAAGAAATGTAAATTATGAGTTTTGTTAGCCTGGGAAAGCAGAGAAGTGTCAAGAATGATGTAATGTGACACAGTACTGTGTTATCAATTTAAGGACAGAAAGAAAGGAAAGCATTTTGCATTTGTCTTCAGAACTGACCACTCATCAGCACTTGCTTTGCTCTGTCTGTATGTTAGGCAGCCAAAGGTGTTTATGTTTGATGGCAAGGTAGTAAGGATCCAGTCTAGCAATCAGTGTCTGTCACTGTGTTTGTCAATTCTAGTGGATGAGGTGTTTACTTGAGTGAAACTGAATAGGTTAATGGAGAGGGTATGGAAGTTAGTGTTTACAAGTAAATAAACTATATTCACATCCCCAAGCATAATAGTTTATTTGTTTACATTAGTGGAAAACCATTGAAGGATGTCTTTGAAAATAGGAATGATGTTGCCTGGGGAATATATATGGAAGCAATGCAAACAGCTTTTTGCTTGTTCAGGTGTAAAAGGGTAATAGACATTTCTGTGTTGGGATAGTTGAGGTGGCTCAGTAGGTATCTGGTGATATTTAGTGTGTTTTTAAAAAGTATTGCAACCTCTCCAGCTTTTTTGTGTACTCTCGTTTTTTATTATATTGCATCCTGAGGGAAAGATGTAGTAGGTGGGAATTGGATTGTATAAGTTAAGGTGAAATGGGGATGGGTGGGAATGAGAGGTAGGGTAGGGGAACAGAGCAGGCTGAGAACATGGTGCAGCTGCTGTGGGTGAAAAAATATTTGTAAGTCTGAAAATTATACAGAAACAGGCAATGAAACTGTATTTATGTACTGAGGTGAAAGAAGACATTTAAGGGTGTTACGAGTATGCAAACTACCAAGGTATGAGATTGGTAGGTATGAAAAAGAAAGTTTGGAAACAAAGAAAAACTTTTTCTTAACTACCTACAGAGCAAACTACTTTTAATGCTCAAAGTAGAAGTTGTTTATTCATTAGTTATCCATGAAAAATTCAAGGCATGGAAAGGGAAGAAGCAAACTAACATAGAACTACATATACAGGCAAAGAGGGATTGTCACAAACAAGAAAGAGCCAGTCTGTTGTGATGTCAGATCAGACACTTATGTGATGCATGTCTTTCTAGAATGTCAAGATTTAAATATATGATTTTAATGTGTAGGTAAGTGGCCTTTGTGTGGCTATTTTTTTTTGGACTGATCACATTGTTTAATGCACTTATCATGGTCTTGAAAGTACCGTATTTGATTCTAGGCTTTCAGGTCATTGTCTCTTTGTGTGACAGGGTACTGTCTTTTGGAGGGTGGATATCCTGGATGGTATGTTGCTTTATGCAGTCTAAGTCTATGAGAAGATTGCAGGTTTTGTATGCTGACTAGGGCTTCAGTGAGACAGTTAAAAGCTTCAGTGACATTGCTGATAGCATATAGTATGGGCTGGATTATACTGTTAATTATATTCCCAACACATTGTTCACCAGTATTGGAGGAGCTTTGAAGGGATTGAGAAAGGAGGCAACCTTGGTTTCTGAAATAAATGCAGCAATATACCAAAAACTAGACTGTCCAAACCAAAGGATAAAAAGGTCACAGAGATACACCATTCAGAAAAACTCTTAAGAAAGACAAAGCCAAGCTAGAGTCTTCACCATGTAATACGTTTAGCCTCCTGTACTGGAGGTCCATAGGACATATGCAAATGACTCCTTAAGCAGTGTTTCAGCTACATGGTCAACACTCAAAAGAAAAGCTGGAATTTTAACATTTGGTTTCATTTCCCACACATATTCCAAGAACACAAATATATGATACTATTAGCTCAGACCCATAGCTACAGTCTCCAAGATTTTATAAAGTTTGATTAATGTATCAAATGTCACTAAAGTGCCATTTTTGATTAATTTACATATATATCTGTTTCAATTCTTCTTGCAAACATCACAAACTTGATAATACGCTTTTAACACTTAGCTGTGAGCATGTGAAAGATGGTTGACACAATATGATACTACACATTTAGGAACATTTTCTCTTTGGATGGAGTAGCAGATAATAATCACTAGATCAGGAGTGTCCAACTTTTTTTAGTTCAGGGGCCACTTATCATGCTTGGAGAGGTTTGGGGGGACACATTAGCATATTAAAGATGTATCTGCTTTGCATACACTCTACAGTGAAAGGTACACCTGAGTCATGGAAAAAGACACAAACACTGCTGGTTTCAGATTCTTTTCTGTATTATTACAGGCCAAAAAAATGAAAATCCAAACCTAAGACAAGTGAATCAAATCACCACAATTAAATTACCTATTTGTTATAAACCCTCCCAAAAAATGAATGTCATCATAGGCAGAGAAACAGATTACAGTAGGTAGGAAGAACTGAACCAAGCCACCCTTTCATAATTACAAAACTCAATTACTGCAGGTAGAAAACAAAATTCAACAATAATGCAGGAGGAAAGTGATCTGTATCACAATTACAAAGTACAGTTGCCAACCCTACATTTTTTTTCCTGGACTGTCTAGAAACGAAAGCAGTACTCCAGTTCTCCAGTTCCACAACTCAGACTCAGTTTTTCGCATTGCTCTGTCAACGTATTTTGTATGCTGATGAAAGATGACATAACCTTCTTTTTAATTTACTGCTTGCTGTGTTGGGAAAGAGTCAATCAGCAAGCTCTTTTCCCAACACAGCAAGCAGTCAATCTACAACACAAACTGCCTGAGAAGCCTGAAAAAATTAAGGAATTGTCCAGATTTTTGCAGAATTTCCAGATTGTTGCTTGAGATTTTTGTCTGTTCCTCACAAAATCTGCATTTTTCTGGCAAATCAGTGGATTGAATTCTGTGAATGTCTAAGTTTCAGATCATATCCTTCAGAAAGAGGAATATTTAACATTTATCACTGTACTTACTTTGCTAACAGGCCAGGTATGCCAACACAGTTGGAGGTTTGGAGAGTTTTAGACATTATATTCTTCAGGAAATATATTTTATTTTATTATAGCAACTTTTTTATTTTGGGTCTGTCTAAAAATTTCTTGTGCTCAGAGGTTTGTCCATATTTTGCCTCACAAAATCATCTGTTCCTCATAGAATTTGTAATGGCAAATCATTGACATACATTTAAGTTTATGGGTTCATAGGTTCATAGGTAGGTACTAGGGTATTGGCCCAAGGGCCAAAATAAGACTAGCCAACAAGGTTCCCTGGCTTTCGCTACCCAAGAAAGTTATTTTCCTGGGCCCCTGTCGAACAGAGCCACAGAAGTGATCCCCGGGGTGAATTTCCTATTTCCCATCCACTCATCAAGATTTTTCTTGAAAAGTGCTAATAAGGAACTCTGCTTGACATAGATGGGTAGTTTGTTCCAGACTATGGGAAGTCTCTGGGACAGGAATCTATCCCTCCAGCATGTTCTGTTTATTGTGTTGACAAGGTTTAGGTCCCTAGAGCATGTAGCTCGGAGGGATTTGGATTTCTTTAGATGTAGCATGTCCAACAGCTCTGGATTTGACATAGCTTTGTACGTTAGGCAGAGATCACCTCGGAGTAGGCGATATGCTAAGGAGTAAAGCTGGAGTTTTTTGAGATGGTCAGCATAGGACATCTTTTTGAGGCCAGTAATCCTCTTGTTGAGGTACTTCTGTGGTCTTTCCAGCTGTTGCAGATGTCTTGTGAGGTACATCCCAAAAGGGGTGTTGTACTCTATAATGGGTCTAATGAGTGATGAGTAGAGGGGAACAATGACCTCTGTTTCTCTGGATGAGAACCCTTTCGTGAAGAGGTATGCCACATAGAAGGATTTCCTGAATATTGTGGCGATGTGATTATCAAAGGAGAGACTACTGTCCACCTGGGTTCCACGGTCTCTTATCACACATTCAGTGTTAAATAGACTGCGGCCTATGTGGTAGTTTATGGGTACAGAGTTTTTATCAAAGAGGATGACAATGCACTTTTTGGCATTGAGCTTGAGGCCATGGCTCTGACACCAGGCATCTGTCTCAGTGAGGCCATTCTGTAGGATGTCCACATCATTTTGGGACTCAACTATGGCTCCTAGTTTGCAGTCATCTGTGAACTTCATTAGCCAGAGACCTTCTGTATTAGCCTGTACTTCAGAGTAGTAGATACCAAACAGGAGAGGACCCAGGAATGAACCATGTGGTACTCCACTTGTCACTGCTTTGAAGTCAGATTTGGAGTCTGCAACTTTTACAGTGAGCCAGTTGGCAACCCATCTTGTGACATAGGGATTTATACCTAATTTATTGAGTTTATCTATAATTCCAGAATGGGCAATGGTGTCGAAAGCCTTGGTGAGGTCAAGATAGGCTGTGTGAACCACCTTACCCTAGTCTACTGCTTTGGTGACTGCTTCAAAGAAGTTGATCAGGTTTAGGAGGTGTGATCTTCCTTTTACAAACCCGAACTGAGTGGGGTCCAGAGTTTGGAGGTTACCAATGGCTTTGTTTATAAGTTCCATGATGATACATTCCATGGCCTTACAGACCAGGCTCATCAGGCTAATAGTGTGCTAGTTCCCAGGGTCCATGGTGGCTCCCCCATTTGTGGAGTGGGATAACTGTTGCTGTGCACCATTCAGTGGGCACAAAGCCTGACATGAGGCTATGATTGAACATGGTGCTTAGATGGGGAGCCAGATCGTTCTGAAGTGCATGTAAAATGCAGCCTGGGATGTTGTCTGGTCCCATGGATGCTGCGTTCTTGGCTTTAGACAATGAAGGTTTTACCTGCATAGTTGTGATTACAGACACTCTGCATTCTTCTGGTATAGATATGGGCCCTTTAGGGGGTGAGAGGGGGGTAAAGTTAGCACTGAACCGATCTGCCAGGATGTTGGCAATATCAGTTGGTTTTGTAATTTTCAAACCATTGTGCTGTAGTTCAGAGCAGATCTGGGTGTTGCCATTGAGATTCTTGACATAGCTATAGAATGCTTTGTGGTTGTCCTTAGAATCAGTGGCAATTTTGTTTTTGCAGCTAGCTTTGGAGGATTTTATGAGGGATCTCAGCTTCTTACTGAGGCTGATCAGGGAGTTAATCTACTCATGGGATTTTACTCTCTTTTGAGCAGTTTCTTCCTTCTGTTGTAGAGTTTGTTTCTGGCAGGGGACCACCAGATTGGCTTCCTTTTTTTGGAGGATAGCGTCTTGGTTCTGTTAGGAATAGCTCAATCCATGCACTCGCGTAAGTGCCTATAGAGTGCATTTGTGTAGGATTCAGCAGTCGTAACTGTATCGTCCTTCTGCATGTGTGTCATGAAGTTCACCACTTCTGTCTTAAGAAGCATAACGTTAACTTTGAAGACATTTTTTACAGTGGTTTCATTAATGGGGGGTGGGGGCAGGATGTGGATATCTAGGGTGATTAGCTTATGGTCAGATCAAACCAACGAGGCGTTGACTTCAGGTGTGGAGCACCGATCACTCATGTTGGCAATGACTAGGTCTAGGATATTGTTGCCCCTGGTGAGGGTGAGGATTAGTTGATCCAGGGCATTGGAATTTATGAATTCCAGAAAGCATTGAATGAAGGAGTTGTTACATGAGTAGTTTTCCCAGTTAATGGTGGGGTAGTTTAAATCATCCATTATTAGGGTGTTTGGTTGAACCTTAATATTTTCCAGTATATCAAGAAAAGAGGAGTGGTAATCCTTGGGAATGGTGGGGGATCTCTAGCAAACTACAATTTGGATAGCAGTTTTGCCCAGAGTTAGTTGCACTTGGATAAACTCGGATGCATTATGCTGCACAACTAGCCTGGAGGTGTGGCTATCCTTAATGAATATGGACACACCTCTGCCTTTAGTGTTCCGGTCCAGGTTAGATGGCGAAAAGGTGTGGTATGAGTTATAGCCTGGTAATGCAGGAGTGCTCTCTGGAGCCTTGATCCAGGTCTCAGTCACTGCACAGATATTGATGTTCTCCATTTTAAGGAGTGTCTCAAGTGAGTGCATTTTGAGGTTTAGACTTCAAGCACTGAATAGCATTACCCTCAGTTTTTGTTTGCCTGTACCTGTTACAGTGGTGACTTTGTCATTTGAACCTTGCCTAAAAAAGCCACTATAGGGGCGGCAAGAGCCTATGCCAGTATTATTGTAACAGTGATATTTTAAATGTGTCCATTATTTTAAGCTTTGTTCTGTTTTCTTGTGCTAAGAGGTTAAGGTATGGTTGTGATGTTTCACTCCATAAATGATATTTGTGTCTTAGGCTTCATATCTCTGAGAAAATGCATGACAGAGCAAAAACTGTTTCTTTAGCTATTTTCTAAGATTGTAAGTAGCAAGTCTGTACCCCTTCTGAAGAGTGCTGCCCAGATTTCTTGTGTTAAGAGGTTGAGAGGTATCAAAATGTACAGATTTTTGCCTCATTTCTTGTTTCATTTCTCATATACTGTGTAGATTTCTAGCAAATAATAGAGGGTTGAAGTCACTAAATAATGACAATATTTGTGTGTTAGACTTCTTCATCTTTAAGGAAATACCAGACTGAAAAAAATAGCAGCTAACCAATCCTCAGCTCGAGCAATAGATAAAATCCATAACAAATAAAAAGAGACTCCTGGGCTTTTCATCTGATAACCTTCAGATTCATCAGAACCAGTGAAAAACAGTAAATGACTTATTTATATAAAAAAAAAAAAAAAAAAAAAATTAAAGGTGTATTTTTCAACAACTTCAATCAATCTAAATGACTGTAGGAAGAAACAGATCCTTGTAAACTAAATTTGCCAAAAGTTATAAATACATATTCTAAAAAACACACAAATTATGACATTTATCATTAAAATGTTACTTTAAAATAAAGTTTAAGTTTTTAATTAAGTCTTTGAATAAGTTTATTGAAAGCAATGATCAAATGAAAGACAAGATACAATATGAAATGTATACAAGATAATACCATACCCTAAAAAAAAAAAAATCCAACTAGGCTTAATACTAATAAAAAAAGTCAGACTGGTGTAGTGGTGGTTGGTTGCTACACTCACTTTCACATTCTTTGCTACTATTTTCCATTTCCAATTGAATGATGTTATAATGATGTCTGGTCAATAATCATGAATAATAATCAAGAAATCATGAATCCAAAAAAGAATGGTCATCACCCATTTTCTTTATTTTTTTCTTTTTTTTTTTTTATTTTGTAAAAGAAAATACAAAAAAAAAAAAAATGACAGCATGTATCATGGACAGTATGGATCATACCAGCCCATACAGAAAGAAAAGTTGAAAAAGCATTGGGAATTACTCCAACATTCCTGATAACAACAACTTGGTAAATACTGAAAAAATCCCAGTTTGTATATAAAACTGCACTAATTTGAAAAACTTTTGAAATCAGTGCACACATTGTAGGAGAGAAAGAGAGAAGAGAGGCAAAAAAAAGTGTGGTCCTGTAAGCAGTGTAATAATATTAATGAGATAGAAAGAGTGGTCATATTAGACAATGATGAAAAAAACTGCAGCAGGTTGTGTAGGGAATTGTCTCAGTCAGAGAGTGTTCAGGCCACCTGTTTGCTGTCTGTTCTGTCCTACTAGGCAAGACAGAGAGAAGAGAGAGAAAATTCAAGAATAATAACATCATACAAAATAAAAAAAAAAAAAATAAAAAAAAAAAGAAAAAAAAATAAAAATAAACAACATTTGGATTTTTTTGGAGAAATTGTGATGACCATTTTTTGATTATTGTATTATTGTCAGGTAGACATCATTCATGGGTGGCAATTTGAAAACTTGGTTAGCAAAGAAAGTGAGGAGTGGCAAATTTATTGTGATGCACTACACACACCGTCTGCTGAGATTTTATTAGTATATTAAGCCTTTTTAGTTTGGACGGGTTTAGTATTAGGTATGCTTTCCATAAACAATATTTTCATATAACATTTTAATGATAAATGTCATAATTTGTGTGTTTTAGAATATGTATTTATAAACGTTTTTGCATTTATTTAGTTTATATAAAATGGAGTCTACTTACTTTTCTTTCACTTTCTCTGACTGAGGTTATCAGATGAAAGCGGCTTAACCAGGAGTCTTTTTTATGTGTGGATTTTATCTATGGAGCAATAAACCTGTGTTTCAGTCTTGAAATGCACAATAGAGCAAAAACTGTTATTCTGGCTACTTTCTAAGACTATAAGTAGTAATTTTGTCCCCCTTCTAATTAGTGCTGTCCAGAGTTCTTGTGCTAAGAGGTTGAGAGTTATTGTGATGCTGTCTAGAACAGAATGTACAGAATTTTGCCTCATATCTTTTGTTCTGTTTCTCATATACTGTGTGGCTTTCTAGCAAATCATCAAGGGCTGAAGTCATTAAATAAGAGATTTATGTTTTACACATCATATATTTAAGAAACTGCATGGTAAAGCAAATTGTTCTACCAACTTTCTAAGATTGTAAGGGCAATATTTAAAATTTGTCTCTGATTTTTGAGCTTTTGTAATGTACTCTTTTTGGCTTTGCGGTAATTTATTCAAGTCTGACCATCATCTGAGTACTTACGACATGCCTAGCTTGTCTTAGTTTGTCTCTATATAATTTATTACACTTGCAGAGAGTATTATGATTGATCAGCTACCATGCATTTCACCTTTATTGTCTTGTCAGTCCATAGTATGCCTCTGAATGTTTAACCTTTGCTGTCATGCTCCGTGTCCAGGCATTATTCTCAGATGGATACCTTTGCATCGGGTTCATGTGTATAACAGTTGAGGGTCTCAACTTTGCACAGTAGTTACTATTGCTGCTTCAGTATCTGATCCAGAGATTTTAATCTCAGTTGAATGCCTTCTATGTTGGATCTGCATGTCCTCCTGTCTGTGCCAGGTTCATGTGTGTAATAGTTGCAGAATGTCACTATGACACAGGAGTTACTGTAACCACCTTATATTGCTTGACCTCCACTGTTACTTTTTCAGGTGGAGTCTGCATCCTTTTTCACCCACACACTGTGTGTTTCCTTATGGATAGCTGTATATCAGGTGTACTACAAGTCTGGAGTGTTTCATGTTACAGGACATGAGCAGGTATCTCTGGCTAGTGACTATAGCACAGGCCCCTGAGGCACTGCTATTACTGGTCACTTAATCATATTGTCTGGATTGGTAATAATAGCTGTTTTGGTTTATTGTAGTGGTGCTGAGCAAGGATCCTGCAAGAATCATGTTCAGGAAAAGGTCACTGAATCAGCAAGAGAGTGGATGCAGCGCAATGTCTTCTAAGAAGTTAAAAGCATTCTGCACTTACAATAAAGCATAGGAGGAAAGTTATTTATGGATGCGGTCTGTTCCAAATGCAGATGCCATGGCCAATGCACATCTTGTAGAACAACTTTCACTATTAAGTGGGATGCAGAAAAGGCACTGAAAATCCACCAGTAGTCAGAAAAACATCAGCAAAGCCTTCAGCTCCAGAAGGAGAACTTTGTAATGAGAAAGTTTATTCAGCCACGTACAGCAACTAGTAAAGCTTCCAAAGTGGCAGCAGTTTATCATGGTGTGAAACACAACCACTTGCAGTATATGTATTCATGGACTGTGGAGGTAAGCTGGCACAGACAATTTTCCTGACTCTACTGTGGCTTTGAAACTCAGCTGTGGGAAGATAAAAGCTGACAGCATTGTAATGAATGTACTTGCATATCATTCAGAGGAGCTCCTTCAGCCGGGACATGGCACTTCCTATTTCTCAATGGGATGAGATGCATCCAATAAAGGAAACAGAAAAATGTTCCCCCTGGTTATTCAGTGCTTCACTCACAGCCATGGTACACAACAGAAAATTCTGGATTTCTATGAGGATCATACGAAAATGCTGAATGCATCTTAACAAGAATAAAAGACATCCTTGTGCAAAAAGAACTAAAAGTATGACATGTCTAGCTATGCTACTGACAATGCCTTGGTTAATTATGGAAAACACAAGACTCTTTTTAAACATCTAAAAGCTGAGGTGCCTCACATCATTGCAGAAAACTGTTTACACCATGTAATACATAACTGTTCAAAGTATGCAACTAAGACTATTGCAAGGTTTGAGGCGGAGATGCTGGTTTTAAAAGTGCACAGTGAGTTTTATACATCTGCAAAAAACGTTCCTAGACCTGGACTTTAAGGAGATTGTGCAGCATTTTATCACAAAGTGACTGTCTTTGTTCCCGATTGTGGTGAACCTGGTAGAATGTTGGCCTGCTATTAAAAGTTATTTTATTAGTCAAAGGCCTGAGGAGTGTCATCCCCTTATCTGAAGATATTTGGAGGCTGATGAGGATAGCATCAGGCAGAGTGTTACATACATATTATACACTACATTCATCAGATATTCCACAAGTCTACAGGATAACTTGAAACTAATACACTCTTTGCCTCAGAGTTGTACACACTGATGATAAGTCTTAAAGATGAGTTGTAGAGAAGGCTAGATGACCACTTCTTTGGTGCTAAAGCTTATCTGCCTTAAAGGACTTTACTCTAACTATGGAGCAGCAGGTCTGTAGGGAGGGACTTCTATAATTTTTGTAATAAAGCACTTCCCTACATGCAGACGTGGTTTGACTTTAATAATAGCTCCTTTAAAGCTATGCAGGTCCTCAGCCTCTAACAGCCTATAATGTGGTCAGAACTGTGTACAGTTGCAGATGTTTTCAAATTGGACGTGGACACTGAAGCACTTTACTCAGACTACTGTACTTTAACTGCTGCATTGCCAGCCCTGATACAGATGATGGAGGCATCTGCAAGTGATTGCAGGGAGACTTTTTTAGTAAAGCTCCAGACTGCAAAACACTTTACAGACTGGTGCAGTTCACCCTTTCAACTCCCTTCAGCAACAGCTTCATGGAAAGGTTTTTTTTTCACTCACGGGGAATGCGTGGACTGATACGGGAAATAGAATGTTTGTGTCTTGCCAAGGCTGAGATGCAGATCAAGCTAAATTTTAATATGAGTTGTTCACAATTTTATACATTTGTAAAAAAGTAACCAACCATTACTAGAGGCTGCCAGATCAAATGCAAATTATGGCTTCAAATATAACAATGATTATAGCAAGTGGCCTGCTCTTGCTGGAAAACTTCAATATATCTAAAACTGAGATAAGACCATGATTTGTTTCACTTTTTCTATAAAATTAGTAATGTGATCCATGATTTTATATTCAGTTCATATTCAGTTTTTCCATGCTTGAGTGAACCCTTAACAATGTACTGCTTTGAAATAATTACTGCTAAATAAAGTTGTTTACTTTACATCCAATTCATTGCATACTTTTTCTATTTAGAAGTAACTGCATGTGGTATTCAAGACTTGTGCTGATGGGCATTGTTATATTAAAGGGGGTGTGCTACTAAAGGGAGTGGGTGTGGCTATGTTATGCATAGAGTGGGGCTTGTTTGTCAGGAAATTGCACTACTACAGCAAAAAACAAATTTCAGCCTCAAACAGTCCCTCATCCACCAATTCATTATGTACAGCAATTCTAGCACTTATCCACAAATGCATACTAAGTCAGAATGACACCCTCAAGTTGTAATCATAGTTGGCAAAGCACCTTTGTAAATACCTCACACAAATGTCAGAAAATGTAGGGAATGCCAAAATAGGCAGAATAGATAACAGTATGCACACTTACCGAAGCATCCTAACAGCTCTCTTTTTCATTAGCAAAAATAAACGAGTTTGCGGTTGCAATGCAATTCATTAAAGTCTGCTTTACACTGAACCCCTTGATAATCTGCTTATGTTTTTTTCATCATTTTTGTCACTTCAGATTTCTAGGTAGTTGCCTTCATTCCTTCTGGAAGCTGCAAGAGTAACGTAGTCTTATGTTATATATATATTTAATTATTTCCATTTTAATGATTAAAATACATGAAGAATTTGAATACCAATAAATATATAAGATATGAATACATACCACAGGTAACATTGGGGGCAAAGGTAATTGAAAAATTGTTTCATCCAGCTACAAATCTTTTCATTTAATGGTAATGTTAAATGTTAATTGGTATTCAAGTGTTTTATATCTTATATTTTAATAATTAAAATATATAAAAGACTTGAATGGCAATTAAAATTTATTACCATTAAATACTCAGACTTGTGGCTGGATGCACCTTTTCCCCCAGTGTTCTCTCAAGTAGGCTCATGTTTCTTTTCCAGGCCCTTGGCTCCTATCTTCATAGTCTGCTGGTTCAGAGGTATGCCCAGACCTCTTAACTATCCCTATTTTGGAGGGGCATTCCCATTTTCAGACACGATTGACACCTGCACAAGATGTCCCTGTTTTTGAAGTGCATCCCTGTTCACACAGTTCTTTCAGTACCTATTATATTGTGCATTTTTTGAAGTTTATATTTTTCCATCATTTTTTTATATTGAGAGGCATTTGCACCCCCTACACACACAGACACAGACACACACACACACACACACACACACACACACACACACACACACACACACACACACACTCTGCTTTTCCACTTCACACAGGCATGCATTAATCTTTCAAATATCTCACACACCAGCACTGCACCCATACAAAACACACACACACACACACACACTCACAGATGCAATTACTTGGTTTCCCACTTCATCCATACAACAAGCACCTGTTACTCTTACAAATGACTCAGACACCAGCATTGCACCCATACAAGCAAACATGCATGCAATCGATGATAAAGTCATCAAGGAAAGGAGAGTAGTATTGCTGGAATTGAACTCGTCCTCAGGTCTAGGTGAGTTCTTTCATGTGGTGCACCCTGTTTTTACAAACTCTCACCAAGACGACACTGATATATAGACTGTATTTTATATAGCTTATACCATGTACAGAAGTAGGTTACGAAATGAAAAAGACAGCTGAGTGCACAAAGCCCAGGATAAAAAAGTGCCTAATCCTGGTATGCACACTGGTGCCAGGACTTGAAAAAACTGACAGTGCAGAATCCTCATGACAGGGAACATTCCTACAATGGGGTTAGGCCAGGCTTGGGGGTGGATGGCCCCCCTGTTGTAGAAGGAAGTAGTAGTCCACAAAAATCACAAAAACTGATAGGCCAGAAAAGAGCCATAAAGATGACAGAGTGGACTACTGAGGATAAGAAAGAAATTATATATTGTTACTATTATGCAAAAAGCCCAGAATTTCCAGATGAAAGATATTCAAAAATATTAAGAGAGAAATTAGAGAAAAGAAAAATAATTGCACAAGAAAAACTGTCCAAAGCTTCAAATGCAAATTTGTGTTCAGTGATACGACAGATTCATGAAAACCTTATATAGACCAATAAACCTTAGGCTGCTTGGAAAAAGAAACGACTGGGGAAGCACAAAAATATAAAGACCAAACCCTAGAGATTTTTGAAAGGTATCAAAAAGAAACGTACATGGGAAAGAAAGAAAGACCACAGCATGCTGGAACAATGAGCCCCCAAAGTAAGGAGGAACAGGTGGAGTGGGAGACACCTGAAGTAGAAATATGGACATAGGAAAGAAAAAGAGATTTAATATGGTGCAATATGTATGCAAAGGAGAGAGACAAACTAATCAATACAAAAAAGCAGCACCAAATATATTTTAAGAGAAATACATGCAAAGGGATTTGGATATGGAAAATTTCATAATACAAAAAATAAGAACACAAAAGGGATAGTAAAACAGTGGACTATTTATGGAGAAGTTAAAGAAATAGAAAGTGAAGCTGTGGATTACTTGCAAAGTGAAGGATTTAGTGTAGAAAATCTAACTCTAGTAATGTCACAGCATGGTGGAACAATAAGTCCCTACATGAAGATACTATGGAGCCTTCATTAGGAAATCAGAACAAACATTCATTTTGAGTTGCACAGCAAGGAAAGGAGCAGGAAACAGTGGCAACTCTGAAGGAGTCAATGTTGTGGAGTGATAGGACAGTGAGTTTCCATATGGAAGAAAAATAGATGACTCAGGATGCGGCTGAAGAGAAAATGTCATAGGAAGATTCCTGGAACTTTCTGTATAGTGCCTGCAGGAAATAGAGAATAAAGAATGTACCCTCAGTTTGGAAGAAAGTGATCTAAGGAAAGAGTTGCTTGATTTAATACAGATTGGCAGGTCTATTAAGATCAATGAGAGAGACATAGTAGAAAAATTCAATAAGAGACAAAATGTTAGAAGGCTGAAAAAGCAAAGGAACAGAGTTATCAAGACTATTAACAGAAATTAATGGGATATAACAGAAGTAAATAGGATATACTACTGTGCAGCTAAATTAATAGCAGATAAACTCTTACTACAAAAATACCGGGCAATAAGGGAAAGAAAGGGAAAACATCAAATGCCATCATGGAAGTATCGAATAGAGAAAACTATAAAACAATTAAGACAAGAAGTGTCACTGTTAGAAGAGTATATAAGAGGGAACAGATTAACAAAATTATTTAGAAAGATAGATGTGATAAAAGCAAAGTGCAATATCAGAACAGACCAGGATCTATGTCACACTTTTGCAAATGATAAATTAAAAATATCAGCACAGGCAAAAAAACTTTGAAGATATGCAGATAAATATAAAAGGAAAAGTACAAACTAAGCAAATTATTGATGACCCAAAAACATTCATATAGAACTGTGAAACAAAACAGAAAGAATGGTAACACCATCAAAAAAGAAGAAATAGACACATTTTGGAGAAAAATCTATGAAGACCCTGTGGAATATAACAAAGCTGCTGAGTGGCTAGAAGATGTAAAATAAACAGTAAGAAGGTCAAATGTACAGGATATGAAATGGAATGAAGTCACAGCCAGAGAAATTGAAACATTAACAAAAGCTCCTAACTGGAAAACCCCAGGCCCAGATGCAGCAACTAACTTCTGGCTAAAATTATTAGCATCTTTATACAAAGATTTAGCCCTGAGTAAGGACTGCTTATATGTGCATGTCAAATAGACACCAAACTGGTTAACAACAGGAAAAATGATACTTCTCCTTAAGAGTAAACCTGCAAGCTATCCTAAAACCTACAGAGCAATAACTTGCCTTCTGGCAATGTATACATTATATAATGGAATTTATGCTGACAGTTTATAGTTATATAAATGAAAACTCAATCATTGCAATAGAATAAAAGGGTAACAAAATAAACATATGGAACAAAGAATCATTTGTGTTTAGTAAAGTCATGATATAGAATTGTAAAAGAGGAAGAATCTAAGTATGGCATGGATAGATTACAAAAAGTATTTGACAGCATCCCGTGTTCATGGATAAATGGGTGCTTACAGATGTATAAGATATACCCTATATTAATAAATTACATTACAGTGACCATTCAACAGTGGCAAATCACTTTGCAGCTATGCCATGATAAAGTACAAATTATTATACAATTCCTTCCTAAGCATTACGCGTGATTGGCCAGCCCAACCAGCGTGCCCATTAAATCCTCAATATACTAACGGAAAAGGTCCAGTCGCCGACTTTTCCGTTAGCATAAAACACTGTCTCGCTATGTTAAAAGAGTTTAACATAGCGACACAGGTTAAAAAAGCAACAGAGATCTCCGTTGCTTTTTTAAGCTGTCTCGCGCTATGTTAAACTCCTTTAACATAGCGACACAATGTGTAAAACAAGATCTTGCGATCCCCATTGCTTTTTTTTTTTTAAAGCTGTCTCACTATATTAAATGGGTTTAACATAGCGAGACAGTTTAAAAATAAGCAACAGAGATATCCGTTGCTTATTTTAAAGCTGTCATATGTTAAAACCCATTTAACATAGCGAGACAGTTTTTAAAAAGCGAGATCGCAAGATCTCCATTGCTTTTACTGTTTCGCTATGTTAAATGGGTTTAACATAGCGAGACAGCTTTACAATAAGCAGCGGAGATCTCCGTTGCTTATTTTAAAGCTGTCTCGCTATGTTAAACCCATTTAACATAGCGAAACAGTAAAAACAACGGAGATCTTGCGTTCTCTGTTGCTTTTGCCCACAACTCTGATGTACGCGTGCAGTACATCAGAACTGCCGCAGAATACCAGACAGCTGCGGAAGGGCAAGAGAGATTATACAATGCCATTATTTAAGAAAAGCAATTATTTCTTTTCTTAAATAATGTCATTGTATAATAGCAATAACCCACTTCTGGGTGTGGGTAATGATTTACCACGGTTGGCTTTGTTTGGTCCCTCGGGCCCTCAGGACCAAACCATGCCAACCGTGGGTAAATCCAGCATTACCCACACCCAGGCGTGGGTTATTGCTATAGTATCCCAGGGATAAAAATTCAAAGAGGGATATTTCAGGGTGACTCTGACACCACTACTCTTTTGTCTTGCCCTTAACCCATTAAGCTGTCTACTTAACAGATTAGGTCATGATTACAACTTGGCTCCTAGACAACAGCAAAGTGTGAAGACTTCTCACCTTCTTTTTGTGGCTGATTTAAAACTGCATAGTTTAACAGATGAGGAGTTGAAAGCACATCTGGAAGTGATCAAAATTTCTCAGATGATATAACAGCATCATTTGATCTTGATAAATGTACAAAAGCAACATTAAAGCAGGAAAGCTACAGCACCAAGAAAATATCATTCTGGGACAGGAATGTCATATCACAACCAACGAACACCAAGCCATGGATATGGATGAGCTCAGTCACATGAAAAAGCAATCCAAGGATATATCACCAGAAAGAGAGAGAGAAAATAATTTCAAATGTTCATTCTATAATAACTAGCACAACAGGCTTTTGCAGAATCTATATTAGGTTTACAAGTAAAATCACTCATAGTCACATTTAAATAGAGATAAAAGTCATATGATACCAGTTTCCAAAATAAATTGCCACAGTGTTAGGTGTAATTAAAACTCATTAATAGTTCATTAGCCATAAAGTAAGGCATCAGTTAACATTTAAACATATACAGTAGCATTCTATAATAATTAAATACAACTAATGAATAGAAATAAAAAATAATAATAGTGTGAATACTTTAGTCATATACAATCAAATTAACTGTTTATTTTTTAAATTGGCTTTAAACTTATTTCATCATTTAGCCCTAGATGAGAGTCACCTCTTAAAATAGAATCCATTTATACTCCATATGCTCTGTTCTAGTGCAGATGTCACCATCTCTTTTACTTACAAGTGTCCTGAATTTAAAAAATAAAGTAAAACGGAAGCCGACCAACTTACAATGCCACTCGCTTATTGAAACAAATTTAAAATGAGCGTTTTCATCTTAACTGCTCTTAAGACTTCATCAGAGTAAAGAGCTGCATGATTCTTGAACCTAAATACTAATATGTCAACCATTCAGGAGCCATAGATTATCATATCCTGGATGATGTAATCACTTCAATTAAAGTGCCACAACCAACAATATTAAAAGACACAATACATGTAAAATAGAAAATTTAAAAATAGTAATTTAAAAACAATGTATTGGAAGCATATAATACATTAAAGTTCACATGTTTAAAACAAATAAATAAAAATTGCATGTAGAATTACACTTTGCTCCCACAATCCTACCCTTCTTTTTTAATACACTAGACAAGGATAAGGCATCATTAATTCCTCAAGCAGCTGATGGATTAAGGCTCAGTTGCCAGGTTAACTCTTTATATTTAAGAAGTGTATCCAAGTCTTGCATGAAGTTTAGAACCACTACCCGGTTAATGGCAAAGAATAAAATCTTCTTAAAATGAAGGCACCCGCTACTATGCTTATACAAGGCATTAGTGGACTTGTTTTTCCTAATGTCACATAAATGTTCTTGAATCCTTTCTCTTGGTCTCCTGTTTGTCTTACCAACATAAAAAGCAATTGCAAGGGCTGCACATGGCAAGGTAAACAACGTGATTTGTGTTGCAGTTGCAGCTCCCAAGGCAGGGAATAGATGTTGCAAAGCTGTAAACTGCAACATTCTTGTATAAACCTGCATACCTTACAGAACCCACATTTCACATAATCCCCTTGCGTAAATGTGAATTTCCTGTTGCCAGTGTCAGTCTCCAAATGAGACTTAATATTTTTTGTTTTGCTAAAAAACACAACACGGGCTGTTCCCAAAAGACTTTTCAAATCATCAGGGAATATAATATCCCAGCTGAATCTCATAGAGTTAATACTTTTAAAAATATCCTTGCTATACAGAAGCATAAATACAGGTGTGGAGGCATCAAATTTACAATTGTTGCTCCTTCCTATAATATTCCCACCTATTGCTCAGTGTGGGATTTAATCTTTAAAATAGGTGCAAAGCAGTCATTTTGCAGACCCACAACTTCATCTTTAATTTTCATTAATAATGGGATAGGATACCCTCCTGAATGTAATTACATGGTCTAAGCTTGTCTGTGCTATATGCTTATATAAAGCATTAGTATTTACCTGGTGTTTTATGTCAGAAATGTTCACATATATGATATTTACATTTTCTATTTGTTTTTCCAACATAGAACACTGTACAGCTTTGGCATGTAGCTACATAAGCTAAGTTAATAAAATCACAGTCTGCATAATCATTGCACCAATAAGACTTAGTAGTGATTGGATGACTTTATTTATTCATACAAATTAGATGTTTATAAAATTTACATTTATTACAGGCATAAGTTCCTCTTCTTTGACTGTGTCTATTATTAACATAAAAATCTTGTTCCTTGTATAAGGTTTTGACTCCTTTCACATCCAAAATTTGGTTGACTATCAATAACTTCCTTTGGTAAGTTTAATACATGTAAAATGTGCCAATGTTTAGAAATAATCTTATTTAAACAATACATATGTCTATTGTGCATAGTAGTGAATCATTATTTCATTTAAATACATTAGTCCCAAATATAAAAAGGATCCTCATTACTTCCTTTGACCTGTCTTTGTCTCCTTCTACTAGCTTCATCCTCTCTTTTCTCTCTCTCTTCAGAGCACACTCAAGCAAATCTGCAGTCTGCAGCTACCACTCCACCCATACAGTATAAGAAGGAATCAGTACTGCAAACTAAGCAAGGATATACATTTTGAGCCTCAAGAGCAGGGTCAGTCCAACCAGGCATTCTTTTTGTATATTTTATGAAAGTGAAGCTATTACATTAGCAGTATTTCTTAGTAGTTCTCAGCTTGCTAATAAAACTGACTATTGTAGCCTTGTGTCCTCCCACCCCCAGCTAGTACAGTAATCCTAACTGTCCAATAGACAGTATACATTTAATTTAGATCTCTGTGACTAAATTAACTATCAAGCAGCCCTCTCAGTGCTTTCTGCCTTAGTTTGTATCACTTGGAGGCCCACCTGTTTATTTGCATCTCTATACATTCCCCTTCATTGCTAATGTATCTCCCTACTCTAATCTGTGCATAAACTGGTTACTAATCAGCAAGTTAATGTGAAGACACACTCGCAACCTTAATAAACTTTGCTGTCTCTTCTATCCTTCACTTTACAGGTAGTTTGAATTATTACTTACCCCCTCTGAGGCCTTCACTGATTTCCACTGATTGCCTCTCTGGTTTATTTGCATTCCATCTGGTTTACACCCCTTGTGCTATATCCCTCCCCCAATACTAAGTCTATATTAGAATCCTGCTGAGTATGGAGCCATCTTTAAATTTCTAGTCTCCCACCAGGACACAAGTGCTCTACAGTAATTACATTCTGCTTGCTGTAAGCCATTAGACCTCAGGAATGTGTTTAAATTGTTCAGATTTGTAAAGTAATACTTACTTTTTTCTCTTGTCTTGCTGGGCTCTAAACAAATTAAACCAATATCACTTACCAAATTCCACTCTTACCTGGTTCCAAAGCTACTTAACTGACAGGTACCAAGCTGTGAAATGGAAAAATTCTCTCTCTCTCCTCAGCTGCCCTTAACTATAGGAGTCCCACAGGGTTCTATCTTAGGACCACTACTATTCACAGTCTTCACAAATGACCTCCATACCTCCACACAGCATGCATCTATCATTCAGTATGCAGATGACACTACCTTAATCTGTGCTGCACAAAACATTCCCACCCTCCTGCAAACAACTCAACTAGCATTCTCTGACATTGAAAACTACCTTACCAAAGCCCAACTTATCCTCAATCCAAAGAAAACTCAGCTTATGATTATAACCAGTTCTAACAAAAACACTGATAGCAGTCAATTCACTATCTACTCCACAAATGCTACTCCATTTGCTCCAGTGGCACAGACTAAGCTATTGGGAATAACCATAGACTCCCACCTATAATTTGATAGTAATCTCAACTTAACTATTAAAAAAGTACATGCCAAACTGGGATCACTCTACCCTATCAAACCATTTCTTACCAACAACACAAGATCAGCCATTGCTCCCAACTTCTATCCACCCTACTCTATGCATCTCCCATTCTGACTAATCTCAACAAAACTGAACTAAGCAAAATGGAAGCCTGCTATAACAGAATTGCCCGCTTTGCTGTAAATTGCTCATATAGAACTCATCACTGTACTGCTTTGAGACAGCTCCACTGGCTTGAACTGCCCAACTTCCTAACCTACAATCAGCTCTGCCTCTATTATTCTATCTATTACCTCCCCAATAAGTGTCCTGCCCTCAAAAACCTAGAACAACATCACTCAGCCAAAAGGCCTCTTAGATCATCAAGCAAACTACTACTAGAAGTCACCAACAGCTACAATAGCTTTGGAGATGCACTATATAGTAGTTCAGTGGCTAAAAATGGAACTCTATCCCCACTGGCATTTAAAATACATCATCCAAAGCCTCCATTAAAGACCTCATCAGGCAACATCTCAAGCAAGTTGGCAGTGCCATGATTGCTCCCCAGGCTAGTGAAAACGAATAAAGTATACATACTAAATCTAGAGTACTTGATAATAGTTTTCAATCTTACTCACAAACACTGGCTAATCTATAATGTATGTGCTGTACCTGTGTACTATGTATGTATTCTACCTATGTTCCAAATTAAAGATTTACACCACAAATCTATTAATTACCTTTATTTTTAAATTAATATTTTTTTGTTTGTTCTCTCCACTGCAGCTGTTGATATGCCACATACCACTGTAAAAACATGTCTTTTCTAATTTGTGTGTATACTGATCATGTCTAAATAACTAAATGTATCTGTAATTTTTCTTTGTGGAGCTGAAAAAGGGCCTTTTCGGCTCAGTCAGACACCCCTGGTTAACAAATGTAAAATAATAATAATAATAAGATGTCAGTGCATCTAAAGTTAGAAGTTGTTCATTTTCAAAAAAAAAGAACATTCATAGCCTCTGTTAATAAAATTACAGGCTATTGAATCTAGCTGTTCAGTTATTTGTTTCTCATTGGTAGTTAGCCTAGAATTTTGCAGCATCTGTCTTTTAACTATATTACAAAACATATGAGGAGGATGCATACTGGTCCGATGTGAATACATATTTCTACTAGTAGCCTTTCTATGTACACTAGTTTCTATTTTACCATTACTCATCACTTCTATTTTAATGTCCAAAACATTAATAGAACTGAAAAAAGAAGACATTTTAAACTTTAGAAAATGTGTAGTGTCAGTTAAGTAACTAATGAATTCACCACAGTTACAGATCCATAAAATAAAAATATAATCCACAAATCTTTTGTAAAAAAAACAAAAAAGTAGGCACTTTTGAAAGCTATTTTCACTGTTAAAATATAAGTATCTTCCCATGTGGCCAAACTAAGATTTACATAAATATTAGCCATGGGGGTACCCATTGCAACAACTTTTCCTTGAAGAAAATATTTACATTTAAAAAGAAATACATTATTGCATAAAACAGCCATTAACAATTCATGGATGGTATTTACATCACCAGAAGCTAAATGAAAATATCTGGAGAGAACATTTCTAATATATTCAACACCTATGTTGTTAGGTATTACTGTATAAAGAATCAATGGTTACTAATAAATAAAAACTACTTTTATATCCTGAATGTCATGTGTACAGTTGATGATGTAAAACATCTTGACTTATTTTTATGTAACTCTTGGAATAAAATAGAAATGAATATAACACACTTTCTAAGAAGGATGAAACAGGTTGTGGAACCCACCCTTTAGAAGAGACAGTGGGTCTCATTGGAGGCATATTTTCATCTTTGTGCATTTTAGGAAGTCCATAGAAGGTAGGTATGACTGGTTGAGATACAGGAAAATAAGTTGAGAGATCAAGTGATATTGGTCCATTAAGGTATAAGTTATAAATTTCATTGCCAGCTTTTCTTATAATATTTTGTACTTGAACATGAGTAATATGTGTATTACTATCAGTATCAGAAAACATTAAAAATGGCATTTAAATAAAATAGCTTGTCCGTTACTACTATAGCTCTGCATTTATCGGTATATTTAATTATTATAACAGTATTGTTGACAAGCTTGTTCAGAGCATCATACTCCTCTCTAGTTAAGTTAAAAAAGTTAGTTCTAAATCTATTACCATTATCAAATAAATCATAAATAAGAGGAATGTGATATAAAAGGGACTTGAGCAGGAGGAAGGAAGTATATAAATGGTTGTGAATTAATGCTGGATCAATAATAAAACATGAACAAATGCAAACTAAATTAAGTAAGTAATATTTTAGAAGACTAAAATTAATACTAAAACAGTTCTGACATCTATGAACAAAGTCCGCGCTATAAACCAATTTGCTCTTCCTGTCCTAACTTACAGTTTTGGAGTTATTGACTTGCCCCAAAAGGTATAGGATCAGTTGGAAAGGAAAACAAGAAAAATACTTCATGCTTACCAAATGATATGAAATCAGTATATACCGAGATTATATATATACTCCTCATTCTGACGAAGATATGGGCTTCCTCAAAACTGAGTAGATGTATAGATATGCAATCATAGGACTACATCCTTATCTGTTGACCTCACCACATCCAAACAGATGTACCTTTAAATACCATAATTTCAAAATCCTGAAGACTAAAACACAGAGACTGGAATGCTGAAATCTTAAAATGCTAAACGTTTAAAACACTGACACCCAAAATACCGACTTCAAACATGCAAATCTTACATACAACTCTATACACCAAAAGCAGCAGTATACAAAAATAAACAATACTGTATACCTCCCAAAACAACCAAGAAATCTTTGTAAAAATTAAATAACTACTTACTACCTTCCCTCTGTAAACTGTACTATCTAAAACCCACCTAAGTGGGGGACTATGCCCCCCACACCCCTGCCAGCTATATATAGCAACTCCAGAATTGCACAACAGTGGGGAAAAGGGCATATGCCTTTTCTTACCTTATAGTATGCTACACATATCTACTACATTCCGGGAGCATGCAAAACATCCACCATATTTGTTCATATACTTCCTATATAAATTTAGAGACATACCGATGCAAACAGTAAATAAGGATTTCCTACGGTACTATAGGTATTCCAAAATTGTCACTTTAACTTTCCGTCTTATGACACTCAGCAATCTGAGCTTTCAGTCTTTTGAGCATCTGTGTGTTAAACTTTCAGTATTTAAAGATTTCAGCATTCTGGTTTCGGTGTTTTGGTCTTTGAGATTTTTAAATTACAGCATTTAGAAGTAGATCCACATCCAAACATACTGAAAGTTTTAAAACATGAATAGAACAAATCTAAGATGACTTCCCTGCTTAGTTTAGCAGAAGTATATCTGTGTCAAGCAGGAATGGAAACCAAACCAGAAGTAGACAAAAATCAGGCAGCAACTGAATGTACCAAAAAAAAAAAAAACGGAAGAAAGAATATAATATGAAGGGCTAGATGAGAAGGCAAGAACTGTGGAAAAGAAATAAATATAGCTTCAAGGACAGAAAACTCCTGGAATAACCTCATGTTGATCAGACTTTAATGTGGGAATGGTTAAAAAGAGGTGAATTTAAACCAAAAGATGAAAGGTTAATATTAGCAGCCCAGGATAGTTTGCTACATGCACATCGGTTTACAAAGTCCATTGAACTTGTGGGAGATGCAGACAAATGCAAGTTCTGTAAAACAGAACTGGAAACAGTCATATGTCTTGTTGCTGGGTATGATACACTAATGGCAAAGGGCCTGTATAATGAAAGGCATAATAATGTGGCAAGACTGTTGCACTGGGGATTGTGCAAACATTATAATATTGAATTAGCTGAGAAGCATTCTGAACATGAGCCACAAAGCATTATGGAGAATAATGATGTTTGTGTCACATGGGATTACCTATTGCCAACAGTTCAAAACCAGGTGTGAGTAAACCAGATATAGTAGTCCATGAAAAGAAGACAAAAGTAGCATTGATCATTGAAATTGCTACACCCAGTAATTACAGTGTCATACATACAGAGACACAAAATCATAAAATACCAGGATTTGTAGGGAGAAAGGAGGGCAATGTGGAAAAATGATACCCAGACAGTCCTAATAGTAAAAGGAGCAATGAGTCTTATAAAAAATAATTTACAGTCTTATTTAGATATGCTACTGATATATGTAACTCTGTATGAACTGCAGAAGGAATCAGTTCTGGGCATATTGCAGGTGCTGCAAAGAAGTCTTTTGGATGACATCAAAGACTGAAACAGTACTAATTTCACAAATTTTTTAAACATACTTTGACTCGGGAATGGGTTCCATTTCCATCATGTTATTAGAAACCCAAAAGGTTTAAGAGAAATTAAACCAGGACAAACACACACACAATTGCTCTGCTATCCCAGTTTATTCAAACAAGCACTCATCAGTCCTGCAAATGTTAGGCACATGCAAATACAAGCAAACACACACAGTTTACAAGCACACATGCATACACGCACACACACGCGCAAACACACACTTGCACACTACGCACACACACACACGCACATGCATACACGCACACACACGCACAAATACACACGTGCACACTATGCACACACACACGCACATGCATACACACACACACACACACACACACACACACACACACACACACACACACACACAAACGCGCGCACGTGCGCAATTTTCCCTTCATTCAACCTCTCTAGACTCTGCAAAAAAACACCAATATCATTAACAATAACCAGTAGTACCAATGAAATGATGGGAACCATCCTGAGGCTGCAATATTTACCATGTCAACTTGTGTACAGAAGTACTAATGTGACACTTGGTTAACTGTTTAGTTCTGATCTCAGTTTTTAAAGAGACAGGACCAGTTATCAGAAAACAAGTTATTTATTTTAAAGTTTGTTATCGAGGCTTTGGGAGGCAACATAAAAGGCTTTGGTGGGCCAGATTGTGGCTCTTGGGCCACCTTTTAGACAGCTATGTACTGTATTATTCTTTTCCTGACATGCAGTAACATATTTCAATATACATGTGAAGTTCGTATGTCACAAGTTTTGTATTTCATATGCATCATGGAAGTTGATACCACAAACTGTCAGACTTCAGATGGACACAGTCATAAAGCCTATCAATACAATTAGCACCATATTTCAAGCTACAAAAATGGTTGAAATGCAGCACAGTAATGGCACATTACCTTTTAACAGTTACACAATAAATTGGTTACTATGAAATATTTTTATTCTTCATCATACCTCTGAACTGTCCAGAGTTTTGCCTCATATTTTTCGTCTGTTCCTTATAAAATTTGTGGTTTTCTAGCAAATCACAGAGGACTGAAGTCACTAAATAATGACACACATTTGAGTTTCAGGCTTCATATCTTTCAGAAAATGGATGCTAAAACAAATCATGTTATTCTAGCAACTTTCTAAGTTTATAAGAGCAATATTTAAAATCTGTCCCTATTTTTGGGCCTTTGCTCCCCCCCAACACACACACACACACACACACACACACACACACACACACACACACACACACACACACACTATATCTTGCACTAAGAGGTTGAGAGGTATGTTCTACACTATCTGACTGGCAGATATGTGTGGCATATAAATGGAATGACATTTAAAGAGATAAGGAAGACACTGTTTCCATCTGAGAAATAAATGGCCAGCATATGCTACCACATTGGCATCATGACAATCATCAATCAGTGACAAGCAATAGAGCAAAGCATATTCATGGATTGAAATGTAAGAGAAAAATATTGCATTTGTGAAAATATTGCTATAATTTACACTTATCAGTCTGGCATTGTTTTTCTTGGTATACAAATGTCACTTCTTCTTTCGGCTTTTCCCAGTTAGAGGTCGCCACAGCGGATCACCTGTCTGCTCATGATTGACAGTGGAGTTTTATGGTGTCGAGTTGCCAGCCTGGCACCCAATCTTCCACGGAAGGCACACACACTCACACCTAGGGCCAAATTAGAGTATCCAATCCACCTACAGCACATCTTGAGAGGAAACCCACATGACCACAGGGAGGACATGCAGACTCCGCATAGAGGACACCCCAGCCGAGGATTGAACTGGAGAACCTCTTGCTGTGAGGTGGCAACTCTAACTGCTGCACCACCGTTGCCGCCCTTGGTATACAAATGTCACTAAAAGTGAATTTAAGGTACAATGGCAAATAAAAAAATGTTCAGGTCACATTTTGATTTTCAATCTAGCAGCAAAGTTCACATCTTGAAGCATGTAGGTTAAACTAGAAATCCATATTGACACAAATAAAATATGACATTTATAATGAAGTGCACAAAATAGAGTAGGAAACCATTACAATATAGTGCATGCATATATATGTATCCAAATGCACTCAGACAGCCAAACATCAGTCATTTAATAAATTCTATTTTCAGCCACCTTCATGAAGGGGCGAGAAAATTACATTTTTATTAGTTAATTGATTTAATTAGTAGTAAATGCGCATGCGTACTAGACAGAAGCTACATGTTTCAGAAAATTTAAAAGACAACCCCAGTCTCAAAATAACACCATAACAAGAAATGTCATTATATAAGAACTATCCTAACAGCAGTATGCATTCACATTTCTCTATAAATGTTATAAACCAGGATACCACAGGAAACATGCATAAACTTTTCATAGGAGAAAATGCAGATGTATGAGTTATTGTAAATGATCAAGTGAACCAAATGGAGAACTTTAAACTTTAGCGCAGCTGGAAATAATATTTAGATGCATTTCCTGCTATAGCCTGTCTACACCCTAGTTAGCAGCATATCTTTGTAGTGCATGCTTTACAGACAGCACGTCCCACTGTTTCTCTGTTGTGTATTTTCTACCCTTTTGAAGCTCTACACCTCTGCAGGAATGCTACTTTTGATATGTAACAGGACTGCTGGCAATCCCGTAGGTGTTGACCTGCTTAATTTTCTAATGCACTCTGATGTATGTGCTGAAGGATTTCAAAACCTTGAGAGCTAAACCTTTCTATGGCATCAGACTGTGTAGCACTGTCTATATTTCGCAATATAAATATTCATTCCTGCCTACTCTAAACGAGTTCAGAAATCACAACAAGAAATGCGTCACTTTTAACACAAAAACATACAAATTCCTTCTACCTCCCTTTCACAGAAGGTTTTATATCAACAAGGTATTTCACATTGAATTTTAGACTAATAATAATACATTTGTTAACCAGGTAAGCCTACTGAACACACACTCCCTTTTCAGGGGCAACTCGGGAGAAATATTTGGTTAAAGGACTTGCTCAAGGTCACAGACTAGCTAACCCTGTACCACAAAAACTACATCTCCCAGCCCTAACCCTCTGCGTCAACTGAGAGAATTTTAGACAACATGCCACTGTAACTATGTAGCTGTTTTTGACATACAAGGGAGAAAAAATCTCAGGTGTGTTTGGATGTTATATGAGGCTAGTACACTCATGATATGTAAGTGTTAAGTAATGTGCACTTATAAAAGACAGTGGCGATGAAAGAACAAGTGAGTGGAACTAGAAGAAGACAATGCTAGACATGGTGATAGCAAAGGCAGTAATATAATCTCTCATCTTCCCAGAGTGTTTAGACCAGTGCCACTGATGTCTTTGCCGTGTGTAGTAATTTCAAAAAAGGAAAAGAAGTTGAGATAGATGTTACTTTACTGAGAAGCACTGAACACAGTGAAGGAAAAGGACAGGAGAGCAGAGTCAAACAGACATTGGTACTGATAAAGTATCAGAAGATGCTGAAAGAACTAATTGGTTATATAAGAAAAGAAGGATGATGCATATCAATATGCTGAGTAAAGAAGGGATTAGAACAAGGAAAGTACAATAGCAGGTGAAAGCTACAACATAAAGGCAGCAAATATAGTGATGTTAAGATAGGAAAACAAGAATGTGAAAACTAGGAAGAGAGACAAGGGGGCAAATGGCACAAAAGAAAGGTTGGCCTGGATTTCTGCCTTCATTGTCAGTCTGCAGGAAGGAAGGAAGTGGCAGAAAGGGCAGATTCCATTGCCGTACTAAACATATACAATTAAAACATAAATGTGGGTAGCATGGTCAAGATGCCAGGCAGTTAACAGCACTAAAACTCTGCTCTGCCTCAGTACAGTTATTTTGACAGGATTTTTGTATAAAATATAAAAAAACACGTCTTTAAAATATTGTTAATATAGAAATAAACAAGGTGTGAAGGAAATACTACAAGAAAGTTGACTTTTGAAGACTTTAATTCACTTCATTCCTGTCAGACGTTTTCCTTCAGTTGCATTCAACTGCAGTCATGAGTCATCTTAAAGTTTCCACACAGGAAAATGGGATGAAGAAGGAACTTTAAGGTCTTGTAACTAGTATGCAGGGAATTTCAGTGAAACTAGATAAACTGGAGAATAAAATGGATTCCATACAACAAGAAAACGAGAAGCAAATTAATTTACTAAATGAAATAATAAAGAAAAACTCTGACCAAATAGACTCAATCGAAGAATATCTGAATGATGCTGATGGCAGGCTGACTGAGAATAAAAGCCAAGTTGAATTCCTGTTGAAACAAAATACTTTACTATAAGAAAAGGTGGATGATCTTGAGACCAGGTCCAGCAGGAACAATATAAGAATTTACAGTGTCCCAGAGAAAGAAGAAGAAAACAATATGATTCATTTCTTGAACATTTGGCTACCAAAACTTTAAATTTGCCAGAGTCTTTGTCTTTCAGAATAGAAAGAGCACACATGTCTCTTTCAAACAACTCCTTAACAAAAACATCCTCTTTCTCTGAGACCTATAATTGTTAAATTAATTTCAACACAAGATAATTTAGTGCTCAAAACTGCCTGCTCTAACTCTTTTACTTCCTACAAGGGCAAGAGTATTAGATTTGATACTGATTTTACTACTTCAACACTTACTAAAAGGAAAACTTAAACTTTAGAAAATCAAACATAAAGGCTCAATTACTATTTCCTGCAAGAATTAAAATATATTTGCTAGAAGGTCAGAAGACTTTCAACTCATTAGAAGAAGCTGTGGACTTCATCCAAGGAAAAAGTTATTTGATAAACAAGAAGAGATGGAATAGCCAGCAGCAAGTTTAAAGAGACAAGCAGCTGGAAATTGGCAGTCAACTAAAGAAAAGAATAACAAAAAACTAAAAGGAAAATAGAAAAGAACTTGAACACTTTTTTATGCCTTTTGGCTTAAATACACTTATGGTAATACTTATTTTGCTTTCCTTTTAACCTAATGCAGTTGTTTTACTTTAAAGAACAAGGGGAAAATGGAAAAACTAAATAATTCAAGGTAATTTGTCTTTTTTATGTTTTTATCTCTCTCTTCTTTTTTGTAGGTATGTATCCACTCGTGTAAAAAATTCCAGACTACAACTTATAACTTTTAGATGTTACTTCTCCTGTGGCATAAACATTAATACACAAAATTTAAATGTTCATGTTCCTTTTTGTCATGGGTTCGATTCCATGGAGGTACCACTGACAGTTATTAACTTTTGTATGTGCCAGCAAGGCATTGTGCAGTACTTAAAGGAGATCTCCACCCAAATGTCAAGGTTTTTTTCCAAAAAGTGATTTTACTTCCCTATAATTGAACACTGCACATGTCACATATAGAAAAAGCATAATTTAATAATTATTCCATTTGCATTATGAATTTAAACAATGGCATTTAAATGTGCCTTATCAGTCCAGATTGCTAGCATCACACTGCAGATAAAGTGTAGCCTGGGTCTGAATAAAAGCAAGGCTTTCAAGCTTAGTTTTGAGATGAAAAAATAGAAATAAAAATAACTAAATAAATAAATAACAAAACTCACACTTTATTTATCTGCTTACAAATTCTTTGTCTTTCCCTTTAATCAAATTCTGAGTGCCACAAAGAAAGAAAGAAAATATGTTCAACTTACTCTTCTTATTTTCTGTCTGTATTTGATTCTGCATTTTTTCTGCACTGTATTTTCAGTAAAAGTTCAGGTTTCTTCTGATGTTTTGTTACATTTTTGCATTGCATACAGTGTTTTGTTGAGCAATTCATTGATTTGGGGAAGGAAGATTAACATCAAAGACTTTAATTCTAGCTACAATATTTAAAAATGTGAACACAACACAAAACTATCTCAGCCCAAGTATCACCTATTAATCACAGGGGTCAGATTTCTCACCTCAGCACTGAACTACAGTTCTACTTTGGAAAGAACAATTATCTCAGCTACATTTTCAAGCCACTCATTCAAAAATTATTTAAATTGCTGTCACCAAAATGGCCACTAATGAAATTCAAAGAAAGCAAATTAATTAAAAATGCAGAGTGATGCTGACAATCAAAACAAGGCAATCACAGTACTGCTGTAAGCCATTGAGAGAGAAAACCACAGTAAATGATCCTCACATGTCTATCCCTCTAAAATGACATCAGGAAGGCAAAGGAGTTGGCTATAAAACATAAACATGCAACCCATTACAGCCTCCTTTCAGGGCATTTTGGAGTATAACAAATTAGGAAATAATAAACACTTTGATAAGAGACATTAGTAAAAAAAGTTCAAGGTACACTGAAAAACATATTTTTTCAGTTTTTGTACGCAATTCTCATTTAAACAAAATTTACATAAGGTCAGCACTGGATGATAACAAAATCATGGAGACTTTCATGTCATACTTGTTTGTGACAATGTTCACATTATGAATACTATCAACCATTCCCAGAGTAGATGCCCAGAAGTATCAAGATATCATCTGAAATGTAAATGAGATATCAATATTAATCAGCATTTGCTGGAGTTGTTGTGGAGCATTTATATACATACTAATCACCTCACATGGCCAAGCCTTACTGCCATGTTTCTCACCTCAAGAAGACATTGAAGACTTAATAAGTACATTCATTTCTAGCCCATTTCTATAATTTATTTCATGCAAATGTAGTTGTTTTGCTTATCCATTACTGAACACAGACTGGTACTTATGAGATCTGATTTGGGCACCAGTTCTCTTCTTTTTTTCGGAGATCTTGGAGAATATATCAGGCAGCTGAGAGTGTACTGATCCATTTAGAGCACAGAGGTGGTGTGAGGAGGAGTCCAAGATTTTTCTTGGACTCCTTGTTAAATGTTGCATTCAAATGTTCTGCCGGGTGAATATACCAGTGCAACTGGAATCCCACACATGGTTGAACAAAGTTGTCACTATTGTAGTGACTTAAAATGACAAAAGCAGGACCTCCTTCAGCAATGGGAGGAATATTTTCAAACCAACATCCCACCTTACTTGTGTAAGTACAGTAAGTATTGAGGCCTATAACCAGGCAGTACAATGCCATGATTTGGCAACACAAACGAGTGACTATTATTTATTTATTTATTTTTTTATGTGTAGCTTCTGCAGAGATCGAAGGAAATATGGAGTGCATCAGAAGAGACTAAAACACCTCAGTGAGGCATGGGATTAGTACAGGTTTAACTATGACTGATTACCATTTCTTAATAGCACTGATTGTAAAAATATGTTATCAATTCTCCAGGCATCAGAACATAAATGCCTGACAGAGTAATACAAAACTATATGCCAGTTGCACATACATGTACAAATAGCTCTTGCCACACAGCATTACTCCAAATCTGACCTCAAAGCAGTGACAAGTGGAGTACCACAGGGTTCCATCCCGGGACCTCGCCTGTTTGGTATCTACTTATCTGAAGTACAGGCTTACACAGAAGGCCTCTGGCTAATGAAGTTCGCAGATGACTGCAAACTAGGAGCCATAGTCATGTCTCCAAATGATGTGGACATCCTACAGAAGGACCTCACTGAGACAGTTGCCTGGTGTCAGAGCCATGGCATCAAGCTCAATACTAAAAAGTGTAGTATCATCCCCTTTGGTAAAAACTCTGTACCCATGAACTACCACAAAGACAGCAATCTACTTAACACTGAATGCATGATAAGAGACCTTGGGACCCAGGTGGACAGTAGTCACATCACCACAGTAGTCAGGAAGTCGTTCTATGTGGCACACCTCATCATAAAAGGGTTCTCATCCAGGAAAAAAGAGGTCATTGTTCCCCTCTGCTCGTCACTCATTAGACCCATTATAGAGTACAACGCCCCTTTTGGAATGTACCTCACAAGACATCTGCCACAGCTGGAAAGGCCACAGAAGTACTTCACAAAGAGGATTACTGGCCTCAAATAAATGCCCTACACTGACCGCCTCAAAAAACTCCAGCTTTATTCCGTAGCATATCGCCTACTCCGAGGTGATCTCTGCCTAACATATAAAGCTATGTCAAACCCAGAGTTGTTGGACATGCTACACCTAAAGAAATACCAATCCCTCTGAGCTACACGCTCTAGGGACCTAAACCTTGTCACCATAATAAACAGGACATGCTGGAGGGATAGATTCCTGTCCCAGAGACTTCCTATACTCTGGAACAAGCTACCCATCTATGTCAAGCAAAGTTCTTCATTAGCACTCTTCAAGAAAAATCTTGATGAGTGGATGGGAAATAGGAAATACACCCCGGGAATCACTTCTGTGTCTCTGCTGGACAGTGGCACAGGAAAATAACTTTCTTGGGTGGCATAAGCTATGGAACCTTGCTGGCTAGGCTTACGTAGGCTCTTGGGCCGATAGCCTAGTACCTACCTATGAACCTATTTATCATTCTGCAATCTACAACTTAGAATAGCATTTTACTCAGTTCACATATACATTTCATGGCATGTACTGCATAAAACAGCTTTCCTATAGTCACAGTTTTTTGATAATGATTATAATAGTGAGGAGATTAATCTTTATTATATGTGGAAGACCACTTTGGAGTATAGAGAACTTCTCTGACAGCTCAAGCTGGATGCTGGAAGACCCCCTGGTCTCAATGACAACATTAACATTAGCAGCGTCCTGAAACTGAGGATGGCTCGGTTATAATATCATTATTTGTCTGGTTTTTGAACGTTTGTATAGTCCTCCATTACAAGTGGTAGGTAATATTTTACACATTGGAGTGTTTGAGTGGATGTATGAAACAGCTTTATAGACACATATTTATTCTTGATTCATATGAATTTTTAGATATGAATTATTGTTAGTTTTTAACATTATTGTATTAGGCCAGTATGGTTATGACACACACCATTTTTTTTGATTCACCTACAACGGACATTTTAATATTTTAACATTTCAATGTTTTAATACTTAAATTTTCTGTTTAGGTCATCTCACTATTCACTTTTTTAATGTGGTAAAGATGATTTTTCATATTTGTAGGAATTTCCACATTTATTATTTATTTGATTTGATTTTTTAACAATTTTAAGTATATAATATGTTGTTTAAAGGAATTTTTAAAAATATTCCTATTATGGCTTAACATACTTAACAGAGTGGATTTTTATTAATTATGTTAATTATCTGATCATGTGATGTAATGTCGTATATTTATTGATGCTAACTGCATTGTATTCTTATCTTGAGAAAGCTCGGTAATAACCCAGCGAAAGCGCTTGTGTTACTGTGTTTGTGGCCATCCAATAAAGGTTTTATTTCCTTTTTCTGGTTTTGGTTTCCTCCCCAGTGGATTTTTTGTTTTTCTAGGAGATTAATCTTTATTATATGTAGATGTGACAAATCTAAATATTTGTGTGAGAAGATGCATTGACTGGGATATATTCCCATTACATGACATTTATGATATTTTTCTGTGGTGCCTCTCTCCCCATCCTCTATCTTTCCCTTTTTTAATGACATTTAGACTATCATTCCTGCTGTAACACAACCACCAGTATGGGAAGCTAGACTGACCACAGGGGTTCATACTTCCTTCCATTCCCAGGTGGCTGCAGCTGTGCCTCCGCCAGTACAAGCACCCAACACTTCTGGGTCACAACCTGACAGCAGATGAAGGGAAAGGATAAATTTATACAAACCAAAACATTTTCTAATTGTGATAGTTTTGGGGTAATTTCCCTCGCACAATGTAAATGCTGTGAAGCATTCTATGTGGGGAAGAATGAGTGTAAGCTGAAGAAGAGAATGTATGAGCATTCTTATGCTATCTCCAGGAAAGATGAAACTAATGTACTTTATAAGCACACCATAGATTGCACCCAGGCTTTGTTTACTTTCTTTGTGTTGGAGGAAATCTCAAGAGACCCTGTGGGGGGGGGCATGGGAGACAAGGACTGAACACTGAGAAATTTATTCGCAAATTGTTTTAGAGGCCAATAGGCATCCTGGTCTGAAGGAACATGTCTCCATTACCCCAGTGTTTAAACTTAGAGCAACAAGACTATAATATAAGGATGAGCATATACAAACACTGAATGCCAGTTTTATTATATGTACACATTTATTTATGATTATATTTATGTATTCATGTTAATGGGTTTCATTAAACATTTTGTATGTTTGAAACAGTTTAATGTATTGATTTACATTCTTACAGGTACACATTTTATATGCAATTTTAGATTTACTTTTTTATACAAGGTCTAAACTGCAATAACATTTGTATTTAGTTTTAGGTCATATGTACATATTTTTGTGGTAGGATTTTTATATTGGCACCTTGTGATGTATTAGTTTTATAGATTTTATCAAGTTGGGTAGATTATGTGATGTTTCACTCCCCTCTTCTAATGGTTTACCTTGCACTTTCTTTTTAATAAAGTTTTAGATTTTAAGACTACTCATGTGGTTTGTGAAGCCCTGAAGTCCTCAGCAGTGCCCACATTTGTATTTATTGGTTGCGAGAGCTCATTTGAGAGTTTTCGGTGGTGATTTTTCTCCTTTTGGTGTTCTTGTGAAGAAAGATAGCAATGGTGCTCTCCTACCACCACCCTGCATGGTCCTTAAAAATCTGCCAGTGTCTTATCTTCTGCTTGTTCCCCCTTTTCACCACTGTCCAATCAACCACATTTCACACCTTTAATCTGGTCAGAAAATAGATTCATACAACACACACATGGCCAGAAATGTCCGATGACAAATAGTGTCTTTTTCTGTCCTCGGCATTTATGTGAGGCTAGGCATGGAGCAGCACTGCTACCCATACTTCTGGAACAGTAACTGCAACTGCCCATTCTGTGGCAAAAAGTGATGAGTTTTTGCCATCAGCCCCATTCATATAGTGCTCCTCATGCAACAATGTTAGCCTTGCTGTGCAACAAAAAGCTAAACTGATAGCAGTAAGAGGAGACAGTCATTATTGTCATGTATAACAGGCTCCCGGGTTGAATTTACACTATATGGGATGTTTAAATTATCAGTACGGTTGTTAAGTCTGATCCACGCATAAGTCCCTTCCTTCATACACTTGTCAATGCCTTTTCAACCATTTGAATTCTGGTAGCTGAATTATGACTTTCTCTGTGGTGTGCTCAGCTAATGCTCACGTCTAGAGAATGCAAGTGTTCAAATCCAGCAGTGTGCACAATGTTTGTTTAAGTTTTCATTATGATACCATTTTTTTCTTCTGGAGTAATGGATAGGTATGTTAGTCTCCCACCACCATCATGACTATTCCTTACTTATTCTACCACTATCCTATCCTCTGCTTGTTCCTTATTTCCACCACTGTACTGTAAGTGGGAATTACACAGTTTTAATCTTGTCAAAAGTTAGATTTATACACCGCACACACATTGCCAGAAATGGTTTAAAAACAGAAGTGTCTGTATGTCTGTACTCATCATCTGCAGAAAGCTTGGTATCAAGCAGCAAAAATACTACTAGTTCTCATCCTAAGTTAAAAATTGAAAAAAATATGTGTACGCTAACATTTTGCTATCCATCATGCAAATAAGCTTGGCAGATGTGCACTACACTAAGCAATTGTGATAGACCAGAAGTAATACTATGGTTTATTGGGTTATTGTATTCCAGATATGAGGACTCCATTGTCATTCAGCCTGTGTGTGTTCATATGTAAATGAGTGTGGCAGTCTCTCACATTACCCTTTCAAGTTTGTTTCAGTAAACTGGTAGAAATACAAACATAATTTCAAAGTAGTATTAATAAGCGTATTGTGCATGTTTTGCATGTATGACTTGTAATTACCTTGCACACTGTACACACATGACAGGCACTTGTCAGTAATGCACACATAAATGCTAGTCTTGCATGCAATGATGTAAAGAAGAATAGTCAAGAATGCATGTGTGGCACTCCACTGTGACTGGCACCCATCACATAACTGTTCAATATATCGTAATGGAACACACATCTATATCATTCCTTAACACAACAATTTATTTTTTATTTATTTTACATCCATTGACCGGGATAGTCCAACTGGATATATGTCCATTTTCAGCAGAAACCCAGGGAGAAAAGCTCCAACAGAAAAAAAACACACTATCATTTATACTATGTGACATTTACAAATGCAGCTAAATTTACAGATAATTATGCCATCCATTACATTTTGTTGCATTTCTGTAATCAGAATCATGGTACATTTCAGCTATGGTTAGCCATTCAAATAATTAGCTAATAAAATTTAAATATAAGAGATTACTCTCTTTGTAGTGAACAGACAAAGTAGCTAGCTTATACACTCTCTTAGTAGTTAATAGAAAAGTAACTAGTTTATACAGGTATGGTGATTAGTCCCCTGAGAAAATTGAGGTAGTTAGTCAGGGTTAGAACAAGGGCATAGCCACTGTGATTTAAGGTATGGCTTCAATTTGTTTTTAAATAGTATTGTAGAGGTAAGGGTGGTTAGTTCTTTTGGGAGGGAGTTCCAGGTTTTGCCCACAGTATTAGCAAACAAGGAGTCACCAGCCAAATTGTTAGCTTACCTATTTGTACAAGTAGTTTATTTGATGAGCGTAGGGTCTTGAGGTTGTTATAGGGGGCGATTAGGTTTATTAAGTATTGGTGTGTTAGTAGGTTGGTACAGGATCTTGTGGGCAACTGTTAACTGGTTAAATGGTAGTAGATTTGGCAATTCTAGCCATTCTAGCTGCTTAAGATTATCACAATGATGGGATCTGAAGGCAGACCCAGTTGCAAATCTGGCAATATTATTGTAGGAGATTGCTAGCTTGTTGAGGTTGTTTTTACATACTTTCATATATATAGGTGAGGCATAGAGAAGGGTAGAGATTAAGTGGGTACGGGTAATGGTGGTCCTGGCTAGTGGAGTCAAAAAGGGTTTAATCCTGTATAGGGATCCTAATTTTTTGTTGACTGCTTTTATAGTACTGTTAATATGGGAATCAAAGGTAAAGTTGTTGTCAATTAGAACTCCAAGAAGTTTAGTAGTAGAATCAGGAGATATAATAGTACCATTGCATGATGTCACAGTAAAATTAAGTGGGGAGGCCCTATGGGTGGGAGTAAATAATAGCAGTTTTGTTTTTTGGGGATTCAGGATGAGGCATCAATGTAGAAGCCATTTCTCGCTTGTGTTAAACACACTTTGGGTTAGGGACTGTAGGTCAGATGGTGTGGTGGTAGAGCATATTAACGTGGAATCATCCACATAGCTTGAGGTATAACAGAATATAGGTCATTTATAAAAATAGAGAACAGGAGAGGGCCTAGTATGGAGCCTTGAGGGACACCAAGGGCAATTGGGAGGTGGGAGGATAACATGCTCTTCCATAGGACAGCCTGCTGTCTGTTGTCTAAGTATGATTGGAACCACTGAATAGCCAGTGTGTCTAGAGACAGGCTTTTGAGTATATTTATGAGTAAGCGGTGGTTAACCATATGGAACACTTTTGAAAGATCAGTGCAGATAATATGGCTATAGGTCTATAATTTGATAATTCTTTGGAGTTACCACCCTTATGCAAGGGGATAATAAGTGAAATTTTGCAGATTGATGGGATAGTTCCTTCAGTAATAGTTCTATTAATCAGGATGGAAATTGGGTAGGCTATGGCTTTAGCAGCTTTTTGCTGGTATTCTGAAGGTAATAGCTCTGCAGAGAGGGTGGTAGGTTTAAGCTTTTGTAAAAGGGTACAGGCAAGGGATGTAGAAATAGGTTGAAAGTGAAATGCTGGGGGTGCATTAGTGATGGAGGTGGTTGATGATGATTTGTCAAGGGATAGCTGATTGGCAAGAGATTGAATGGTCTCTGCGAAAAAAGTGTTAAAGGTATTGGCTATTCGCTTGGGATTATCGTGATCAGAGCCTAAAGGGATGGGTGTGTCTGAACTACCTGGGTGTAAGAGTTTATTTATGCCTGACCAGAATTTTTGTGGTTTATTTTGGTGGGTTTGTTGGAGCTCAAAGTAAAAACTTTGTTTATCTAACAATATGGCTTTTTTGTTTCATTTCTAAGCTGTCTAAACTTTAATTGATCTACAGGGTTTTTAGTAGAATGTCAGTTTGCCCACAGTTTGTTTCTAAGGAGGATTCTTTTGTTTGGTAGTTTTTGAGAGTCATGGGGCTGGTTTAATCCTGGCTCTAATTGTACATGTTGGCACGTAGTAGTCTAAAATAGCTAGGAATTTTGAATTAAAGTATTTTACTGCTTCCTCTAGAGGTAAGTTTTTCAGGGGTGACCAATCACATGCCAAAAGTTCTTTTTGAAAGCTGTCAGGGTTAAAATTCTTGTTGGTCCTTATTGTCCTATAGGTCGTTGGGTTTGGAATGTCACTCATATCTAATTTTGAAAGTAAGTGAATGGTCGCTTATATCTTTAGGAAGGGTTCCTACTTTGTACGTTTGGTGGTGACTATTTATGAGAATCCAATCTGAGGTGCTTTCCTTGCCATTAAGTTTATTGGTCCTTGTGAGGGATATAATGGTTTGATTAAAACCATATAGGTTAATGTGAATTATGTGATGTATGACTTATTACTACAGAATGTTGAGTTGTAATCAAAACAATGATGCTATTTGTGTTAGACCACATTGCCCATTTACCAAAACATGCTGTGTTAAGTATAAGTATGAGGTGTCTGATACCTGTTGTAAGACCTCTTCTTGGACTTATGTGGAAAGAATGTGGACTTAAATAGGCAGGTGTTCAACTCCAGCAATGAGTAAATTGTATGAGTGTAAAGAAAAAAATAATAAAAAATGCCAAAAGGCCAATGATAATATCAAAAACCAAGTGTGACTGCCACGGATTACGGATATGTTTATTCAGCAAAAAACAACCATAAGAGTTTTCATCTCACTAAAGGAGACTTCTTCAGAATAAGGTACATCAGAAAACAGCCATCTTTTATATTCTCCTTTAATATTTGATTAATTGAATGATTAATACATTGAATGTATATACATTTAAAGGCACAAAATCATTAAAAAGTAATATCACCAGTCACAGTAAGAAAATAGACATCATAAAAACAGTACACAAATACTGTTAATTCTTCATTTCATATAAAAATATTTTAAAATCTGTTGGCTCAATCTTTTAATAATGTTTTAGTGGATAGGTTATCATTTAATCCGGGGGGGGGGGGTGGCAGCTAATCTTAGCTGCCACTGTAGTTCTTTCCTATACAATAAGTTTTTTCCAGTCACCACCCAAGGGAGTCATTCTAACTACTTCAAAAATCCCAAATTTAAATTGTGAAAATCCAGTACATTTGGTAGAGTGTTTATATAGTGCATTATTTTCCTTTTTGTTTTTAATGTCGTTGGTATGTTCATATATTCTACTACGTATGGCATGTTCTGTTTTACCCAGATAGTATGCCATGCATGCCACACAGTATGTCAAACATACCACATGTACTGTGTGGCAATTACCCTTCATAAATCTAATACAGCTTTTCATGACATTGGGTAGATAGATTTCACTCAGTCTACTAATATAACCACACTGTGTGCACCAGTCACACATAATCGTTCCTGAGGAAGAATTTTTAACTTTTGGCATTTTGTTTTCCATATAATATTTCAAATTCCTACCTACCTTATTAATAAATATGGGATGAGTACCAACTACTTGATTAATCTGCTTATCCACTTTAAATATGTTCCAATTATTACATATAATATTCCTTATTTGGTGTGAAACAGCACTATATTGTATGGTACAAGCTCTTTCATAAACAGAAGGTTGATTCTTAATAACCACTTGCCCCTAAAAGGGGTTTGTACTTCTTACTCCATTCTCTACAAACTCCATTTAAATATTGCTAACTAATTTCTTAGGGTATCCCCTATTTTGGAACATATATTTTAAGCCCTAAAATTCTACTAATAGAGCCTCATAAGTAGACATCATACATGCTTTTCTAATGGCCTGCCCCTTTACCAAGCTTTTCTTTTGTGTAAGGGGATGATTACTATAAAAGTGTAAATATGCATTGCAGAAGATATCCTTTATATATATATATATATATATATATATATATATATATATATATATATATATTGAATTTGAACCCATCAATTGTATTGGAAATAGTGACATCCAGATAATGTATACAAGTTGGATGCCGAGTATATGTAAATTACAAAACGGAGGTGGTATTATTTAGATATTCAATAAATGTTGGTATAATATCATGTTTTCCCTGCCACAAGATAAAAATGTCATCCAAAAAATGAATATATAGTTTGATATGTTGTTGATCAATACTCTTAAATATGTGTTGGTTTTCCCAGCCAAGCAATACTAAGCATTTACAGGGGCGCAAGCAGCACCCATAGCTACTCCAGTAAGTTGTTGAAAGTATTCCCCTTCAAAATATATAAAGTTGTTTTCTAAAGTTAAGGTCATTAATTCCATCAACAAACATATTTGTTCATGAGAATAATCTGAAAATTGCCTAAGAACTATTTCAAAATTTTCCAGACCTTCTTGTGTGTTGGTACACATGTGAATAGGTCCTCAACATCTATAGTGAGAAAGATAATATCATTGAACCATACATCTGAGGTTAATTGTCCAAGGTAGTCCCAGGAATCTTTGACTAAATGGTTGACTTTCTCAACTATAGGTTTAACCTTTCTATCAATGTATATGGCTATACCATGTGTTTTTGAACCACCCGCTACCACAATGGGCAGGGAAGGAGGGTGTTCTATGTTCTAGTGAACTTTGGAAATTCCAGAGATGGTAGGTATAATTGCCTCCCAAACATCTCAGATGCTCAGGTGAAGGCTGCCCTCTCCAAAGCAAAAAACACTGCTTCCATGGGACCAGATGGCGTCCCAGGTTGCGTCCTACATGAACTACAAGAGGAACTAATCCCTCAAATAAAACAGCTATACAATCTCAGCCTCACTACAGGATATGTGCCCACAGAATGGCGTACAGCAACAGTGGTCCCACTCCACAAAGGTGGAGCCTCTATGGACCCTGGAAACTATCACCCCATAAGCCTGACTAGCTTAGTCTGCAAGGCTATGGAGAGGATCATCATGGAGCTCATAAACAAAGACATTGGGGACCTACAGACACTAGATCCTACCCAGTTCGGCTTTGTCAAGGGCAGATCCTGCCTTTTGAACCTGGTTGACTTCTTTGAAACAGTCACCAAAGCCATAGATGAAGGGAAGGTAGTCCACACAGCCTATCTGGACCTTGCAAAGGCATTTGACACAATACCCCACTCGGGCATCATAGATAAGCTATCCAGCTTAAATATAAACCCCTATGTCACAAGATGGGTCACAAACTGGCTCAAAGACAGAACCCACAGAGTGAGAGTTGCTGGAGCCATGTCAGACTCGAAACCGGTCACAAGTGGCTTCCCACAGGGTTCTGTCCTGGGACCACTCTTGTTCAGTATATACTTTTCCGAGGTACAGGCAAATGTGGGAGGACTATGGCTCACCAAGTTCACAGACGACTGCAAACTGGGCGCCATAATCAAGTCTCCAGCTGACACAAACATCCTTCAAAAAGGTCTCACAGAGACAGATAACTGGTGCCAGTGCCATGGTTTAAAGCTAAATGCCAAAAAATGTATAGCCATACCCTTTGGCAAAAACAATGTGCCCACAAATTACCACATAGGCGGAAACCCATTAAGTACAGAGAAAGTTATTAGGGACCTGGGGACCCAAGTTGATAGCAATCTCTCCTTTGAAAACCACATTGTCAAAGTGGTTAGAAAGACCTTCTACATAGCCCACCTCATCACGAAGGGTTTCACATCTAGATCAAGAGAGGTAATTGTGCCCCTTTATTCATCCCTCATCAGGCCCATCATAGAATACAATGCCCCTTTTGGGATGTACCTTACCCGACACCTGCAGCAATTAGAAAGACCCCAAAAGTATCTCACCAAGAGGATCAAGGGTCTCAAACAGATGCCATATGCTGCTCGGTTAAAAAACTCCAGCTCTACTCAGTTGCATACCGCCTACTTGGGGCGATCTATGCCTGACATACAAAGCTATGTCAAATCCAGAATTAATGGACATGCTCCACCTCAGTAAATCTAAATCCCTTAGAGCCACACGCTTGAGGGACTTGAACCTCAGCACAGAAATAAATAGAACTTGCTGGAGGGACAGGTTCATAACCCAGAGGCTCCCTTCGCTCTGGAATAGAATTCCAGTTCATGTGAGGCAGAGCACCTCACTGAATCTCTTCAAGAAGAATCTCGATAAGTGGATGGGGGATCGTAGGTTTGTCCCAGGGATTACTCCCGTGTCACTATTAGACAGAGGCACAGTAAACTAAACCTTAAAAAGGGCACAGTATACTCAAATCAAGGGGTGGCGTAAGCCATACAGAATCGGGCTAGGCTTATAATTGCCCCAGGGCAGATAGCCTAGTATGAACCTATGAACCTATGAACCTATAATTGGATGTTTATTATTTAAAAAATCATATGTCTCAGATGTAATGCATTGGTCCAACAAATATTCTTCCAAATATGAATCTATGTGTTGATAGGCAACATTAATTTGATTTCTGAATATTTGGGCATAGCTATCTTCATTAAATAATAGGGATCGCATAACATTAGAATAATCAATACTATTATATAGAATAATACCATTTCCTTTATCTGGGGTCATGATACGTATATTAGGATCTTTCCTGAGCTGATTCATAAGCACTTGCTCCTCTAAAGTCAAATTTGTTAAGGTCCTATTGTGCTGTGCCCATATTTGTTATATTTCGTCCATTACCACTTTTTCAAAGGTATCAACTAAAGGATATGCTATGGGATTAAACATACTAGGTCTGCAGCATACTTCAATGTGACAATTCAGTTTCTGTGGCATATCATTGTGGACTACACTGTATAATGAAATGGATGTGTTCTGTTTTTCACTTCCTACCCTTGACAACATGCATATTACTCCCATAACTGTTATTTCATTCACTGTTCATACTTGTACAAACAATATGTCCTGTTATTTGTCTACATATTTATGTATATGATTATCAATTACTCCTGCATTTGTAGTTTGATACATATGGCCATGGGAATTTTTTAAACTTTTATTAGTTGCACATCTTTTCAAACAACACATTTTCCTTCTGAACATATACTGATTGTTCTGTATTTCCTTAATGTAAATGACAATGCCAATGATGTTCCCACATACTCACTGATGCACTCAGCCCAATGCACAAAAGTATCAACATTTCTTGTCCACTTGGTCAGGTTTTCATTTGCTTTTATGTATTCCTAATGGAGCCAAAAATGCACACTTGCATCTAAATGTCAGGTTTGTGTACACACCTTTTTTTTACATCGTGTACACAAGCCCTTGCCTCAATGTGACCTCTAACCTGTGTTGTGGTCTCCAGCTGAGGCTGCTCATCATGTAGAGTGTCTTGGCTTTTTGGATATTTAATTAGCAATGCTGCTCATTGTACACACACAGACACACACACACACACACACACACACACACACACACACACACACACACACACACACACACACACACACACATATCAAAACCAAAAGACCAGAAGTAACTAATTAATGCTGACAATGCCTTACAGAAACAGATGCTTGGTGCCAGAGCCATGGGCTCAAGCTCAATGCCAAGAAATGTATTGTTATCCCCTTTGGGAAAAAACATGTATCCATGAATTACCATATAGGTGGCAGTACACTAAACACAGAAAGTGTGATAAGAGACTTAGGGACACAGGTGGACAGTGGTCTCACCTTCGATAACCACATCGCCACAACAGTCAGGAAATCCTTCTATGTAGCACACCTCATCATGAAGGGCTTTTCATCCAGAAAAAAGGAGGTCATTGTCCCACTGTACTCATCCCTCATTAGACCCATTATAGAATACGCCCCATTTGGTATGTACCTCTCAAGACATCTGCAACAACTGGAAAGGCCTCAGAAATACCTCACTAAAAGAATCACAGGCCTAAAGCAGATGCCCTACGCTGACCGCCTTAAAAAACTCCAGCTATACTCTGTCGCATATCATCTACTCAGAGGCGATCTCTGCTTAACATACAAGGCCATGTCAAATCCAGAGCTGTTGGACATGCTACACTTAAAGAAATCCCAATCCCTCAGAGCTACACGCTCCAGGGATCTAAACCTTGTCATCACAATAAACAAAACATGCTGGAGGGATAGGTTCCTGACCCAGAGACTCCCCAGACTCTGGAATAGATTGCCCATACATGTCAAGCAGAGTGCCTCTTTGGACCTCTTCAAGAGGAACCTTGACGATTGGATGGGAGAAAGGAAATTCACCCCAGGGATCACGTCAGTCGCCCTGCTAGACAGGGGTCCAGGAAAGTAAATAATGTGGGAAGAAATAGCCAGGGAATTGTTATGCTAGGCTTGTATAGGCCCTAGGGCTGATAGCCTAGTACCAACCTATGAACCTATGAACCTATGAACAAGTTCAAATCCAGGGCACACAATACCCAAAAAAACCTCTCCCAAACTCAACATTAAACTAATCATAAAACAAAATACTACTCTCCTTTTGTGATTAGTTTAAATTAAAAATAAAATAAAACAATAGCCCACAACCCTAATAATACCATTGGACATAATTTTTCTGAACAGTGGTAGTGTTACAAGAAGGTTTTTTTTAAGGTAATGTGTGGGGTTAGTGTCAGGGGCAGTGTCAGGGTTAGCACACATTAGTAACGTTGAATGGGAGGGGTCAAAACGTAGCCCTAACTCTAACCCCAACCAACAAACACTTGTACAAAAACACCTAAACCCTATCCCCTTACCTAGCCTTAAATCTAGCCCTAACTCACAAACACACCCAAAAATCTATCCCCTCATACAGCCCTTACTCTAGTCCTAACCCACAAGCACTCTCACCCCTA